>NC_030431.2:18428082-18440582 GCF_001660625.3 Ictalurus punctatus
TCTACTCCGAAAACATGCATCAGAGAGTAAATAATAAAGCTGTGTCCCAAATGACGTACTATACACTTACACTATGCATTATGTACTCTACTGTCTAGTGTAAGGATTTTAGAAAGGTAATAGAGTCTCAAATGGAACGCTAGAGGTTTTTTTTACTAACCGGAAGTATAAGCAGTTTTACAGTCTGCCGCTAGCTTTAGCAGAATACCCAGAGTCAACGACAATGAATTTCTTGTTTACTGTTCACATCAACGTTGTACCTTTTATACCCAGCATGACCTCAGTCACCATCAGAGAGAGGCGTAAGGCAGGGGTGCATTTTATATTAAATGTAGTGGAGAAGACTGTAACCTGTGAACCCGACAAAGCGGAGCTTGTGTAGCACGGAAGCACGACAGTGATGCACGAGCACAAACTTGTCTCTATCCAAAACACTCCACCGTGTGCAAAGGGGCTGGGGAAACTGGTGCGAGTCGCTTAAAGATTCCATTTAATTCCAGTTTACGGTCATTAGGTCATTAGTATTTGCGTGCTTGCAGTGTAACTCGTCATTTATTATGACGGAAGTGATCGTTAGTAACAAGGCCGTGCTGCTCCTGACTCGCGGTGTAGACGCTGTGATAAATAGTGGAAGCGCGAGTGAGACCTGTAATGTCTAATTAAAACGCTTCGGTCGAAGTAAACACTAGTAAAATAATACGTCTAAAGGCGGTGAGGAACGGAAACCACGAGGTGCAGTGAAAGTGAGATTTTTCCGATTCGTTTAAGGACTGTAGTTTAATTATCGGCGCTTTTTGCACATCCATAAAAATAAATGCGGAAATACTTAGTACATTTTCATAATCACTAGAGAGCACACGGACATTTAAATATAAAAACACGACTACGTGCATACTTTATTCCAGTGCACATCTGTAAACTCACCCCCAGCCATTTCCACGGGAGCCTTATGGGTTTAAACAGTCCCTCGTCCACCGAGACGGCACCACACGAACACTTACGATAACGACCATGTCCCAAATGGTGCCCTACTCCATATTTCCCCATTTACATAACCTAAAACGGGACCCTCCTTAATTAGTGCACTACAGTGAGCGGAGTGTGATTTCAGACTCATGGTCAGTCTTAATTAGAAGGAATATGATAAGATCTGGTGTTTCTTATAATGGCTGACATTCTAGTAATATGAATTATATATGGCGAACCTTCTGAGTATCTGATACATGGTTTGACTTGAATCTAGATTCAGCAAGTCAGGAGAAATCATAACTTCATTAGAAAGTCCCATGTTTTGGATGGAGACCTACTTAACTTGGAAAAAAAGTGTTAGGTAATGTACTTTTACACAGTTGGAAAGCTGGACAAGATAGTTAGCTAATTAGATGCGTTAATACAGACTAAGGAAAACAATCGAGTGTTTGTATTACTGGGAAATCGACGACTGCGAAGCCTTAATGCTCATCATCTCTTCCGCCAAAGGCGTTCGTAAAGGCCATCTGAAAATTATATATAGAATAACCTAAAGTATGTAAAATTTTGGAAGACATTTTGCTTAAAAAAATAAACAAAAAGTGTTCATTTCCCCTATGTCTGGAGAGTTTTGCAACACCGTGTATTTTGTCCGTGTTTCACCATACCTGCTAATTAACCAGCCTAATTAATGCGCAAAATTTGACTGCTAGACTACCCCCTGGCTAATGTAGAAGGCCGAAGGTTTCCAAAGCGTGTTACAGTTTCGTCACGCCAGCGTGAAACACGTGCTTAAACGTACTGTAGCTATGTGACAGACTTTTACCTTTGAGTACGAACAAAAGAAAAGCAAACATCATCTTCGTAGTGAGGGAATATAAGGAGATTTACAACGCTTTTGACAATAATCCAATGTTGTAATATAACTGAAATAAAACTAACTTGCCTATTTTGGATGAATTTAGCGGTACGTGATGTGACGTCACAATTTAACTGTGGCTCCAGAGCTACAGCGCTTCATCACCAGAGTTAAACCAATCTTCCTTCATCTTTATTACAGACAATAATAAATCCAACAGATAACAAGCTAGACTATTATATTACACTATACAAGGCTATATTAAACTAGGCTGACACTAGCTACAACTGGTAATAACGCTGTTATGTTTACATTGTGCATGTCGGGTAAGATTAAGAGTAAACACGGCAAACATTTTCTTTCCATATCAGCACACAAAAAGTACTTAAGCTACTGCCAAGAACTGATACCTAGAAGAATAAGCCTGCGTAATGTATCGAAACGATGTAGATAAGTGCGAATATTTCAACAGCTGCTCAAGACTCGTGAAACAAGAATCGCACGAACATGACCACCTACCCACTGCTATGATTCAACGATTCAGAAAAACGTGTATGCCCTCATTATCTTCATCAAAACGTGATCGGGTCACAAAAGCAAAATGTACGAAAGCATCTTCACTGTGGCTGCGTTTAATCATCCCTGTATGTTTAACCCCCTCTTCTGGTCATCATTAGCACTGACAGGTGGCAGCAGGAGAACTAGCCTGAGGATGAAAACCCCGTGTGACGCACCAAGAGACTGGTAGGTTCTACTATGAAGAGAAAAATGGACATAGTACATGCGCTATTAAAATGATGAGATTCTGGAAGGAAAAAATAAATTTAAAAAAAAAAAAAAAAAAAACTGTGCTGATGTGGTGGCCTGTGTATTGGAATATCTGCTATAAAATATGACTAAAGACAGTAAGAATATCGTATGAAATATAAGAATATAAAGAATTTGGATAGAACCGTGTAAAAACATCTAAAAACATTACTATTACTAAAATGGTCAGTATTTTGTCCCCAGATGTTCATGTGCAGTTTTATAAAAACACAAGCAGTTCCATTCACCTTGATATTAAACCTATTTAGCAAACTACACAGGTTGAGTACATTCCAACACACACACACACACACGCTCATGCACGACAGATCTCCATTGTATAAGGTGCATTTTAAGCCATCATATCAGGACACTGGGTGTGAGAACACGCACACTAAGTGCCACTAAGAGCCAGCGGAGGTGTTGCAGGAAGAGTGGGAGGCTGAGTGGGGAACAGGTGAGCATGTTATGTTATCGAAATGACGAGTGTCACCGTTAATTAAACGAGACACGCAGGTGAAAAGGGAAAGGTGGGGGGCATCTGAGCGGTGCTTATGAACGCATTCGAAAAGCAAGATGTCAGACTAATATCAACACACTGATCTGTTCCCCTTCAGCCAGATGGGGCGGGGAAGAGTCACAGTCGGAGCCATCCATCAACTTGAGACAATCACTGCTCGGAGGTTAAATTCACTCGGAGAGGAAAGAGCAGTGTTTAGTTTGAAGCGAAATTCCAGCAACTAACCATTAGAACTTACGATCTGCTGTGTTAGTGTGCAATACAAACCACGTTACCGATTAAAAGTACGTCTTAATTTAAAAATAAATAAGCAAATAAATAAATAGAAACATGTGATCACCAACTGGTGACAAATCCAGAAAGCACACCCATTCTTAAAGCGTCTCCAAAAATCGCAGGCACTTAAGAAACCCAACAAGCTCGGACTCACTGCAAACCTCACTCTTTTTTTTTTTTTTTACCTTGTCCTTCTTGGGCTGCACAGTGGTGAATTCGGTCGAGTTGGACATTTTGAGGGATTTGGAGCGGTGCTGGGGCTGCCGCCGGACCGACTCCTCCCTGCCGTACTTGACCGACCCGCTGGCCCGCATGCGCACCTTCCCCGTGCCCTGAACGCTGTTTACCCCGATCATCTCCTCAACACGAGTGCACAGATAAGACGCACGAGAGACAGACAGAGAAAAAGCTACACGTCCCTGCAGAAGAGCAAGCAGGAGGAAGAACGAAAGGAAAAGAAGAAGAAGAAGAAGAAGAAGAAAAAAAAAAAAAAGAGAGCGGAGGAACAGTGGAGAGAACGTGGGAGCGACTGCACCCTGGCACGCACGCACTGATACGTCTCCTCGATTCAAAACAGCAAAGGCACTGCCCTCTCCTGCATCGCGTCCACTAGTGTTTGGATTCAGAGCTGCTGTTCCCTTGGAAGCAACACTACAGTGACTGGGAGTTTGAGAGAGACAGAGAGAGAGAGAGAGAAAGAAGGAGGGAGGGAGGAAAAAGAAATGAGATGGGAGGAGCAGCTTCCTCCCCTTCTTGATCAAGCCAATGTTGAAAAGAGATTCGGTTTTAGTCTGAACAGTGACAGCGCAGCACTCATGAGGCTCAGAATCAGGCTTATTAATGTGCACACTGTTAGATTTCAGTCAGCGGAATGGACGAGCACACAGCAGTGAGCGCAGAGGGGGGACATGGTGGTGCATCGACCCCTTAGGATCCCGAAAAGACCCTAAAAAGCGCTCAACAGTCTCGAGCATGCCAAAAAACAAAAACAACCATATTATTTCACAGCTTTTTGTTTTGCGAAGCCTGTTTAGAACTGGGAATTAAGGGGCAGATTTGTCTCAGGTGGTCGAGCGGGTTGTCCACTAATCCTAGGGTTGGCGGTTTGATTCCCGGCCCACATGACTCCAAATGCCAAAGTGTCCCTGGGCAAGACGCTGAACCCCAAATTGCTCCCGATGGCAGGCTAGTGCCTTGCATGGCAGCTCTGCTACCATTGGTGTGCGAGTGTGTGTGTGTGTGAATGGGTGAATGAGACATGGTGTAAAGCGCTTTGTAGAATCATCAAGGTTAAAAAAAATTAATTAATTAAATAAAAAAAAGCGCAATACAAGTACAGACCATTTACCATTTGTATTAGGGCTGTGCAAGTAATCATATTTTGGGTATGTGAGGCTTGAGACATGAACACCCCGTGAAGGCCAGCGATAACACAACGGATTAAAAGTTGTGAGTAATAGCAGTGCTGAAATCGGTAACCAGCAGCGGAGTCCCTCTGTCCGTTCTGAAATGATCACCACTATGCCCTACTCCCTCCGAAGGCACCATCACTCACGCTGACAACCCTGAAGGAAGGGTCACCCGTTCAACAGTCAAAATTACCAGCCAACTGCACGCAACCGTTTTTCAAAGCTGAAGCTGCCGTGTTTTTGTCTCGCGAATCACTCGCGACAAGCATCTCCATGTAACAATGACCCGAAGGGCAAAGTAACAAACCCTTCACGATCAGTCGCATGTAGTTTGCTTAGTCGGATTTGGTCAATTCACAAACGCAAACAAATACAAAACACGGTAACTATGACTGGTGATGACAACAAAACCGACAGCTCCGGTGTCACAGCACTACAGCTTGTTTATTCTATTCAGGTTACAATTTGTTCATCTTCGGTAATCATTTAATCTCGGTCAGGGTCATGACGGATCCAGAGCACATCCCGGGAACACTTTGTGCGAGGCGGGAATACATCGTGGATGGGATGACTGTGTTACAAGACACCGTGCACAGAGTAGCCAATCCATCAACCGGCATGCCTGTAGGAATCTGGAAGAAATCCACGCAGGGAGAACTTGCGAAAACCACCAGCTCCGATTGAACTGGGAACGCTGGAGCCGTGAGGCGGCAACGCAACTCGGTTCCACACAACAATTTAATATAAGTTTTGTATTCGGACATGACTTCCATTTATAAACGAGCCCGCATGTCGCCTGTGCCGTTTTGTTTTTCTTTAAAAACGACCGATTTGAAAGAAGTTCGTTTCATCGCTTCAGTCTGGAATGATCCTACAAAATGGTGACCTGGGCGCGTTCCGTTTCGAAGCGACCAGCGTAGGGTTCGTCACTTCCTAATGGACCCCAGCATCATATTTTAGTACAAGAAGTGGAGACATGTCCCTATTGGCACCGCAGTTTTAAACAGGATCGTCTCAGTCCCAAAGTTTGTATGCTGTTTAGAGGTAAAATGTTAAGAGCAGCGGGTACTGTGGTTTAGTGGGTCGCACCTCCAGGGTTAGGGGTTCGATTCCTGTCTCTGCCCTGTGTGCGCAGAGTTTGCATGTTCTCCCTGTGCTTCGGGGGTTTCCTCCGGGTACTCTGGTTGCTTCCCTCAGTCCAAAGACATGCGCTGTAGGCTGATTGACATCTCTAAATTGTCCTTAGTGTGTGAATGGGTGTGCGAGTGTATGAGAGAGAGATTGTGCCCTGCGATGGGTTGGCACCCTGTTCAGGGTGTCCCCTGCCTTGTGCCCGGAGTCCCCTGGGATACGCTCCAGGCTCGCTGCAACCCTGTGTAGGGTAGGCAGTACAGAGAATGGATGGATGGATGGAAGGATGTTAAGCCGAGTTTGGAAGTCAATTAATTTTCAAGTCTTACTTTCGAAAATATGTAAAAGACAGGTGTATTTTTACTACATAGGGTGTACAAGGGAATTAAACCTTACACGGAGGGCATAGGCAGGGGATAGAAAGTCTTTCGTTTCTTTAACCTCACTGTTCGTTGCTGGACCATGATTGAAAAAACATTACTTATTTAAATATTGATAACGGTGCATGCCAGGCATAATATTAGCAAAAAGTATCGGTTATAATAATGCTAGAAAAACATTCCTATACTCACACACTTCACATCACCACTTCATCGATTGTTTGTCCATACCATGCAGCCCTAGTGTGCGTCATAATGATTATATTACCAATCATTATAATTACAACAATAGAAAAGCCTACACACAAATGGTATAAGGCAGCGTGATACATAATACAGTGTAATTCAACACCACTTTCAATTCAAAATGAATAATTCAAGAACCTAATCCTGCCAATTCTGTTTATGTATGCAATTCAAAGGAGGCTATCGTAGTACAAATTACACTGACATGGCCAAAACAGCGTGATCTAATTATACTCGTACTACGAGTGCAGAATCGGTGACGAATCCCGTAATAAAGACGTTGATACAGTTGGACTTTTGTCTTTTGTTACAAAAGGCAGCCAGTTCTTGACAGATTCAGGCAGTTACTTCCTAACACAGCAGACAGTCTGACATTCAGGATAATATACAGCTGGTCCTCAAGAAAAATGACAAGTCTCTGCAAGAGAGAGTCAAATCTGTAAGATCTGCGATAAGGCACTGGTTTTATTACCGTAGACAAATTCCTGCCATCACACGGGGTGTGAATTGGAGTGAAGGTCTTAGGCATTATGGGACAGCCTCATTGTTCAACGTTGAGGATGTTGCAAGGGAATGCTTACGGAAAGGGAGAAGGAGAAAAATCCAATTTGGCTCATCAGGGGATCATTCGATACCCATTTGGGGTGGGGTGTGTGTGTGTGTGTGTGTGTGTGTAATTAAGGGCAGAAATTTGCCTTGAACTGTGAAAATGTACAGCTGGGAGAGACAGCGCCTCACAATTTCCCATGAATAATCAAGACTAATTTCATTGAAGCAGCATGTAAACCACAGACTGGAGGTTAAGGACAAGAAGACCATAACGTTTTTAAATGGTACAGTTTTAATTTTGCTACCTGTACGACCCTTTGTGAACATAGTATAACCCAGAGAATTTTTACCTCAGAGCAGACAATTATGAATTAAGTACCAGATCATTATGTGAGTCATTTCAATAGGACACAGTCCTGCTGTAGCTGGGCAACGTCTAGACTTTTCATGTGAGCTAATTAATATTGTCTAAACAGGAAAATTACTTTAGTATCACTAGGAATAAAGCTGAAATTTATATATACACACACACACACACACACACACACACACAAAAGTACCATAGCCACATCTGAAGCTGAATGTGACACTGAGGATACGAGTGTCAGTGTGAACATAGCTGTCATTTTTCCTTAGCTGCGGGTTGGTTAAAGCAGTATGGTCACTTGCCAGACGGTATGTCTTTATATGAAGAGTGAGCTACTGGCTCAATGCATCATCTTGTCCATCTGTTCCCCTACTGCAGACACAGAGGGACAAAAGCATCTCCTCGGGCAACGAGCATGAACTACTTTACAGCAAGCGCACAAGTCTGCATCATCAGCACTATAACAGCAGACTGGAAACATGGGGAATATTTATTTCAAAAGGTCTTAACCATATTAACACAAAATGAATATCATCATACTATATATATATTAAACAACTATACAATAAGAATAATGACCACTATGCAGGCAGGACCATCAAAGTTTCAAGTTTATTTCATCTACAAGCACTCTCTGTCAGATATAATAATATTTTACAACGCCTGTATATAAATTGTCAAACGTAGCAAATCTTTCCCCATTGAGATAGCACAGAGTCTTGCACTTCCCAGGAACTGCTGCAGTCATCATAAAAACTCTCCTACGCGTACCCCAGAACTCCCATTTCATACCGATCATACTGAATAGTCTGGATCCTTTCAACAAATTCTCGTTTTTTTCTCCCTCTAATAATAATTAGGAATGCATTGATATCTTTTTCCCCCCAAATAGAGTACATCACATCAGCAACACAACACACACACACACACTACACTGTTGCCAAACTAGAGGTGCACCGATACCGATACGATTATTCAGAGTGATGTCGGTCCATACCGATAACCGATACCGGTAGTTCTGCCTTTTATGCCTTCTTTTAAATGAATAATAATTTAATTCCACATTCTGAAAGAAATGCAAATAAAAACTTTATTCTCTCCATTTCCACAAGTTACAGTAACTGGTCTCAAACAGAAAACACATTACTCTAATTAACATGAAGACATGAACTACATTCTGAAGATTAAAGTAAGATGTCTTAACTTAAAAAAACCTCGTGTTAGTCTCACATTCACTCGCCACAAACAAAAGCACTTCTACTTCATCACTGACATCAAACTGGTAATATATAATATAATTTAAAAAAAAAAAGATATATATATATTAACATTATCTGGATATGAAATATACTACTCTACGAATATATTTTTCTGTGCAATATATACTTTTAGTGTCAACTCATCTTCATTTAAATCTTTCAACGGTGCTTTAATTCCGCTCGAGCAGCTCGGGGAAGAAAAAAATAAATGAATAAATAGATCAATAAAATTTACTCGACGCCGGAACTCGCGCTTCCCTGCTGCAGCGTCCGGTGTAAAATGTTAGCAGTGCAGATCTTACAGAGCATACAAACTGCGGTTTTGTCATCATTCCACAAGACAGACATCATCTTTACACACCGCACCGAATCGATGCGTTTTCCCGCCTCCTTTTGATCGACGGGATATAATCGGCCCTGAGCATCGGATGTTTCTAAAATCTAATCGGCCGATACCGATTAAGCGCTGATACGTCGGTGCATCTCTAATCTTAACAAACTCGAAGAGGCTAGAAGTGTTGTGGACCAACCGTGAAGTGGACATCCAGGAACGTCCACGGACGGACGCAAGACCAACGTGGTGCTGGCAAATATAGTCCCCTATGTATGGAGATTTTTGAGACACATTGTATTATTACTACTTCTACGATTAGTAGAACAACTACAACAAATAACAACAACAACAACAAACAAAACACCAACACAACCTGTAGTCATACAGAAGAGCAAGCGTTTCCTTTTGATTCTGGTTCCTTTCAAGATTTCTTCCTCAAGGATTTCTGTAAAGCCTTGTGACAGTGTCTCTTGTTTAAAGTGCTATACAAATAAAACCGAACCAAGCTGTTCCTCTTATCGATATGCATTCAAGTCATACCTTCACATAACTGCTCTAACTCAACAGGCATGACAGGAATATAATCAGGAGTCACGGTGACTATAAAAGGTGCCTCGGCTGCACCGGTACTGAATCTTTAATACGGACTACACTAAATAGTGCCATCAAATGATGGATGGCTCGTTCAGTGTTTTCTCTGATTGCTTGGACACTTGGAAGGGGAGGGAAAAAAAAAAGAAACCCAGAATACATTAGGTGTGCTGTAAGAGAACACTTTCTGGCTGTGAGCCAGCGTTTTGGGCAGAGGCATCGCCTGTGTCAGTGCTACGTTGATGCATAGCGCAGAGCATGTGGGAGGACTGTTTGCTGCCGCTGACGTGCTATTGTTGTGTCGAGCAGATCGAGCTGCTTGTGTTCTCAAGTGAAGAGGGCAATTAGCTGCTGGGGGAAAACACAAGACTGCTTTAGAGCCTTACACCGTTATTACTGCAGCTAGACTGCAAATCGACTGCGAATCCTTCCCATATAAAGGATAGTTAAGCTATTACAAATAGATACACGGATAAAAAGGCTCAGTGATGCTGCAGGCACAAACATCATAGTGACGTATTACCGCAACGTATTCAAGCGGGCGTACGCGTAAACTCCAAGAGTGCACGCTTCTCCGAGGCTTCGAGTGTTGTTCAACATGCAGCGGATCGCAGCACAGAGCGAAGTACTTTCGTTTACGCCATTTGGCACTTGTGTTCTGCATTCAAGATCTGGAATGGATAATTGAAAGGAATTACCATTGATGATTAAGCAGAAAAAAAATTCAGTGACTTGTTTCCTTGAACTCAAGGAACGATGGGAGTCGAACCAATTAAAGAAGATGGCTATGAATCATTAATCTTTGGGTTCAATCTTAATAGATAATAGGAGTTACTCAGAGTTACTGATCAGTAAGTGCGGCGTTCCGACCCCAGTACCGCCAAGTACTGTCAGTGCAGACCGGTGTTACCAATTTAACGACTTTTCAGACCCCTTTAGAGACTTTGTTTTGGGGTCTTTCTGGATAAACCTTAGTGACTTTCCAAATGTCTCCAGTACTGTCCTGCAAGCGCGAGGTCTTGCTTTCCCGCTGCACTCGCACCTCTCTCTGCGTCTGCTCTGTTCAGTGAGGGTCTGACAGCCGGAGATTTAACAGTGTCATGGATGACGAGACGCGCCCTTCGTCCCGATTTACATCATTCATATGCGAACGTTTTGAGAACGCAGGACTAATGAAATGCAACCTGTTTTACGTGTAAAATAGTCCATGCTATTACGGCCTAATTCTCTTGTTCAAAGTAGTTATAGTGTTCAGAAACATTTTTCATCATTCATGTTCCATACCTGTCCGTTATATAGTTTTATAAGATACAGGACTGCACTGTTGGGCTCTTGAGCAAGGCCCTTAAACCTCTCTGCGCCAGAGGCGCCATATAATGGCTGAACCTGTGCTCAGACCCTAACTTCCTAACAACCGGGGATATGCGAAGAAAAGAACTTCAGTGTGCTGGAAAATGTACGTGACAAATAAAGGCTTCTTCTTCATCGTCTGAAAGAAGACACTTGAATTTGAAGCTGGTTGCTTTGAGCGAAGGACAACGACAAATGACAAAAAATGCTAAAAAAAAACAAAACAAACAACAACAAAAACAACACTGCAGTTCAAATGCATCCTCTGACGCTGGCAGGTTCAGAGACAGTAGCGGCAGAGGCTTTATTCAAAACATTTCAGCAGCGAGAGCATTTCATGTGTGAAGGACGACTAGAGAGGTCTGAGTAATGCACTTCAATGGGTTTTTTTTTGACTTCCATAAAAATGGAAATGGTTCACTATCCTCCAGACAGCAGAATTCGTTCGGAACCCATTAGCCTTTTTTAAAGCATGTCGAACGTACGATGTTATTTCAAGATATGTCTTAATGTCAAGATATAATGAAAAGACGACACAGAATTACACCGATCTAGATGTATTTCACGACTAATGTTCACAGCAAAGACTGCAAACTGCGCTCTGTGAAAATATCACAAAGGAAGAACTACATCTTCCTCCAATACAAGTAACCTGATAAAACATCTTACTGCGTCGAAATAATATCTTTAACCTTTTGTAACTAAAGCCTCCCCCGCTCCCATATTAGAGGAGGCCAGGTATAATGATTATCTATTCTCTCTCTCTCTCACACACACACATATATATATATATACATATACACATATACACACACACATATACATATATATACATACATATACATATATATATACACATACATATACATACATACATACATATACACATATATATATATATATATATATATATATATACATATATACATATATATATACACACACACACACACACACACACACACACACATATATATATATATATATATATATATATATATATCCTAATCTATAATCTGTTTGGTAGACAGATAGATTTTTGGGACGAAGGGCGCGTCTCGTTATCCACGACATTGTTAAATCTCCGGCTCTCAGCCTCGCACTGAACAGAGCAGACGCAGAGAGAGGTGCGAGTGCAGCGGGAAAGCAAGACCTCGCGCTTGCAGGACAGTACTGGAGACATTTGGAAAGTCACTAAGATTTGTCCAAAGAGTCACTAGATGATTTGTCTTTAGGTGCTTTTAAAAAAAATTAAATAAAAATAAAAAGGGGTCTGAAAAGTCACTAAGTTGGGTACCCAAATGATGCCCTGTCTTTGTTTTTCTTGAACGCAGTTCGCGCCCCCCCTTCCGATCTCTCGGGAACCACTGCTTTAACATAGTGTGAAGGCGGCCAATCAGAGACCGCAGAGCGGTTCTTGAGAACGTGGTCATCACAAACACGTGCACTGAGC
>NC_030431.2:18445582-18468082 GCF_001660625.3 Ictalurus punctatus
TGACTTTGACGAGGGCTAAACTGTAATGGCTTTTGATGATCTAATGCACGCGGTACATCTTAAAATTGTGTCTAAAAAATTAATGTTCGACACTAATAAAGTGTGTCCTTGTGATTGTGCCACCGTCTGTGGTTGTAAAGTGACCTCTTAACTCCCAGGAGAGCAACATTTCAGCAAGCAAAGACACACTACACCGACAACACCTTAAGGCCAGAAAGTGAAGCGGCAGTGTTTTTATTTATTTATTTATTTTAAAATGTTTATTTCTTTCTTCCACTAAAATCTTAATAATCTGACCTGGCACACAACATGATTCTTCAGTTAGTGAGTACAAATTAATGTTTGTTCTCTCTTTTCAAACTCGCTGCCTCGGTTGCCACGCTCCGAATAATTACTGCCGTGCTAAAAAGAGCACCAGCGTTTCGAGGGTGCGCGATGACAAATTCATTAAATACCTCCGGCTTGAATAAACCCGAATGAGAGTACTAAATAATCGACAGAGTGTTCTGTGCTTTGATATGCAATGCTGCGAAAGCACCGAAACGGTAGTGAAGCCCATTTCATCTTCATTTAGACAATAAAAAAAATACCTCATGCCTGTTTAGACCTGCTTAGTAAATTGTCTGAACGGTACAAAGGCAATAAATAAGCCACCAAAAGCAAGCAAAAAAAAAAAAAAAATACATTTAAAAAAAAAATGCATAATGGAGATGCATAATGGAGAAATAATAGAAGATAAACTACAATAATAAAAGATGGTACGTTTCTGATAAAGATACAGAGAATAGAAACCAGTAGCTGTGCAGAAACGTACAGATATATACAGATAAGTAGCAGCTGGAACAGTAGCAGTTGGCTGGCTTCACTTTTCTCGGAGAAAGCACCTGCTAGCCTTCACTCTCCCTGGCTGGTGGTGGCTGGGTATTAGCCAAGACAATGTTAAGGAGGAGAATAAAGAAAGAAAGAAAGAAAGAAAGGAAAAAAATAGAGGGTGTGTGTGTGTTGTTCTGAACGTATATCCAATGTAAGGGCTGGACGAATAATAAATTCAAGTGAAACCGCCAATGTGCTGCCCAGTCCCATGGTTTGGTTGCTTGAATTATAGCTGAAACTGTAGCTAACTTAATGTAATGTTTGGTCAGCTAGTTCGCGCACATTAATACAGTGCATTAGAACAGATTTGTATATGATGATGTAGCAAAATGTGTTTTGCACCCCTGACAAAAAGTAAAGTCAAGCGAGTCGTCGTCCAACGTTTCAGCTATTAATGACATTTTATTCGCTTAGCACTTTTAGCCATGTACATAGTCACAGAGCAGCTTTGTAGAAATATAGATTTATCGGTAATGAGCGAGCCAGAGGTGACGATAGCAAGGAAAAAACCCCCTTACACGACACCAGGAAGAAACCATGAGAGTGTTGAGGGGGTTATTTTTGATTTCGTAAGAGTTCAGAAGTCCGTAAGGGTCTATGGTATCCGGGTGAAGTTATCCACTGTGTAACGAACGACACTCGGACGTAAATTCGATTGGGTGCCTTATATTTCCACGTTCGAAGTATTACTTGATTCTGGCGGGTTCGAGTTTTTCAACTCTCTTGAGATATTTATCCGCTATGCTAGCAGGAGGCATATAATAGCAGCTTTGTGTTGGACGTTCTAGCGGACGTGTTGGTGTTTCTACGACACCGATAGAGAAGATCGGATTCGGGTCTTCGAGAAAAGAAGATTGCTCGTCGTCTGTGGACAGCTAGTACCGAAAGCAGCTCATGCTTCGCGTCGATGTGTGTAGTGCAGCAGACGGTGGGATTTGGAGTGTGCACTATAGCGCACTATAGGGTCACGGCGTTAGTGTGTCATGCCGGTCAAGTTTAAACATGGCTACGTACTGAATGAAAAGTCAAATAAGAAGTAAAAGGGTTGTTTTTCTTTTTCTGGACGTTGAAAATGCTATGCATTAACTATGCATAAAAACAAAAACACTCTGGACGTGAAAATCTGCTTGTCCCAGGCATGCGATTTGTTCACCCTTGCATCCCTAACCTCATCTATGAACACTATTTATAAAACATGCCAGGAAATGCAAAGCAGCCAAGTCCGATCTGACTCTGTTTACCCCGTTACAGTCTGGGATTTGTGTTACTCTTCATTACTGACACGTCTCTTATTAAGCGAAAGTTCGACATCTGGTACCGGTCAGGTTGCTCTAATCTGTTGGAAGCTCACTGCTCCATTTTATTGTTAAATCCCATTTATTTCGACTGATAAAGTAACAAACATGGCTTCTGTTGGACATCACCTTTTAACAGCTGCCAAATGGGTCAGATCAAAATAGCAAAACCTCATTACAGTGATGGGGGTCTGATTACAGTGCGGTACGGCAGCCAGTCATGACCGTAAATATCTTAAAAGGTCAGCCTTTGCCCTTTGCTGTTCGTGGAAACAAGATACAAAAGAATTGCTTGACCACTGGCCAGGGTTAGGCTTTCGGAGCGAACGCCGGGTGATCGGTGAACGCTGTTGCTTTAAGCTATTATTAATACGCTGGCTATAATGCTTCCGCATGGTACAGACGCTCCCGGTCACCAGCTGCTCGATCAAAAGGTTAACCGAGTATATTAAAGCCGGATCGACTTTGAAAGATAGATTATGCAAATGTTTTTACGCCCTGCGTTTGAATTCGCTCTGAGCAGAACGTGCTTTATCATTCCGCTGCGTGATGAACTTAACCGAATTAAAGGAACAAATGGCAGCACCAGTGGCGTAGACGGGAATTCATTTCAGAGGAGGAAAATACGAAATAAAATTAAATCGCGTGATCTGAATGATTAAACTGTATGAGTAAGCGATGCGCTCATGCATTGAGGGTGAATGCCAGACAGTAGTAGGTGCAGTGATGGCACGAGTTTGTTATTTAGTCATTTAAGGCACGATCTACTGTTAACCGATCTTGCCGTATCAATAACGTCCCTATAAAATACCTCTTACGACAGTTCCGGTGAAAGTGATTCAAATAAGATGCTTATATAATAAGGGAAAATGGAAATGTTTTATCTTATAAAAGCAGATACACCAAAAAAAAAAAAAAAAGAAAAAGAAAAGAAAACCTTTCTTAACTCTATACCCGAGCTCACATTTCAAACAGAAATGGGGAAAAATGCATGATTGTGATTGGTTAATTTATTATTGTTATTTTTTTAAACCAAACAAACAAAGACATCAATCAAATGTGCAATCAATCAGACCACCACCATCATGTTTAACACAAGAAACCTGCTTTCACTGCTGTAGGGTCGTAAATGACTGTCTAGAAACATGGACCCATACATAGCATTATGGGAATACAGCTGAGCAAACAGTTTGTATCCCCTTATGATAGGAGACAAAGAAAAGAAGAGAATAGGATTTGGCATGATCTTCATGGTCACCAGACCTGACCTGCAGAAGGCATGGTGAGAAAAATGTGGGCTATATATTACAAAATCCAAAAAGCTGCTCACAGAGGGTAAAAGTGTTCAGACAGAGTTGAGGGCAAGGACAACTGTTCCGAATGTAACTGATCTATTTGAGTGAATCTTTATTACCTTAACATGAATGTATTGATGAAAATGGTTAAAGAGTACCCCAAGGGTATGCAAACTTTTGCACTTATATACATACATGTATGTATGTATGTATGTATGTATGTATGTATGTATGTATATATATATATATATATATATATATATATATATATATATATAGAGAGAGAGAGAGAGAGAGAGAGAGAGAGATTTCTATGGTGAATCATTAAGATTTAGAAGTTACTGTAAACTCAGTGGTGCTATTCTATTCAACATATCAAAAGATTTGTCTACACTCGCTAATTCCTGTAATCAATCTTAACGGGATCATTCTTCAGCGGCGTTAAAAACTACTATGGTATGCTCGTGCATTAGCGAAAAGGAAACGTTCACACTTCAGCCACCAACGCAACTTGCTGAGATGTTAGAAGCTTAATGAGCTCTGCAGCCGAATCAGCACTTACGCTCTGGCACAGGTACGATATTAATCCCAACACGGACATTCGATTATCACCACAAACTGCAGACAGGTGCGAAAGAAAAAAAAAAAAAAAAAAATATATATATATATATATATATATATATATATATATACACACACAGCACAGGTCACATGTATCATGTCACACACAGATCCCCAAGGACCAGTGATGAGTTAAAGCCATGTCTGTGTTTGCATACCGACGCTGTAACACTGGGCTGTTCTTGCACTAATAATAACCAAGTTAATCATTTTCGGTAATAGCAGAAGCAGCAAGATTATAGAGGAATGACATACTCATTGTTAGGCCTGTCGTGATTATTAAATAACCGTCTGATCGCGGTCATCTGATCTAACCGTTGTTATATCACCGCAATCATTTCACACCTTTAGAAGACACAAGGAGGGGGCGCTGAAGTACCTGCTCTGCACCTGCCTTGCTCTGCACGGACTACGCTGAGCAATTAATTATAAGGGGTCTTTATTTATCACAAGTACATTACAGCACAGTGAAATTGTTTTCTTCGCATACCCCAGCATGTCAGGAAGTTGGGGTCAGAGCGCGGGGTCTGCCATGATACAGCCCCTGGAGCAGAGAGGGTTAAGGGCCTTGCTCAAGGGCCCAACAGTGGCAGCGATGGGGCTTGAACCCACGACCTTCTGATTGGCAACCCAGAGCTTAGCAGTGCTGGGCAAGCAGTCGTATCAGTTCAATGATTAGATAACGATGGAGATGATTTCGGCGCAGAAAACGATGGCACCGAACTGGGCACATTTTGGTTTTACACCAGCTGAAAAAGGACAGCCGAAAGACATCGACACGGCGGTGTGTCGAATACGTAAGAGAGAAATGGCAGCGAAAAGCGCCAACACCACAAACTAAAGCAATCACCTCAAGACACATCACCCCACTGAATTCACCGAAAAACTGAAGGCGTCAGTTGCCAACAGCGCAGGCTTTCGACCGGGTAACGAAACATAAACGCGACAGTATCAAATGAGCTACCATAGACTTCCTGTCAGCTCAGACCAGTCTAGCCATTTCCCCTCAGACCTCTCTCATCAATAAGCTGTTTCAAGCAACAGATCTGCCACTCACTGGATGTTGTTTGTTTTCCGCACCATTCTCGGTAAACTCTATAGACTGTTGCGTGTGAAAATCCCAGATCAGCAGCAGTTTCTGAAACACCCGAACCAGCCCATCCGGCACCAACATCCATACCGAGGTCAAAGTCCCTGAGATCACGTCCCCCCCCCCCTCACTCAGACGTTTGATGTGAACATTAACTGAAGCTCCTGATCTGTACTTATTAAACCAAACAAAGCTTAAACAAAGCACAGCAAAAGCTGTTATTATATCATCCAATTCCTCACGTAGGACACTGCGCATTTTCATACACCTGGACTCGGACGGACCTCGGAATGTTACTAAAAGCTAAAAGGATACCGAGTGCATATTGAGCCTTTTTGAACTGGCTTCGTAAAAGTCATACTGTGTGACTGAACATGACTAAAGAAAGCATATTCGGTAAAAATGTTTTTAACGGGAAGAAAAAAAACCCACCACCATAATCGAAGATGTCAGATTTCAATACAGGCTTTCTTTACAAGGTACAAGAGGCAATACAAGTTCAGCTTGAAGGTCGCAGACTAATGGCTTGCTGTTGTTCGCGTGGCCTGTGATATCGGTGTAGAAAGGCATTAAAAGGCATCGCGTTCACCACAGCAGCCTGAAAATGCAACAACGTATGTAACTTTTTTTTGGAGAAAGAGTTCTTGTTCGCCTTAAAGCATGTAGGGTTTTTTTTTTTTTTAAGCTACTTCTAAAAATTCAAATGCATTTAATTTTTTCTAAATTTGAAATGCTACATATTTCAAGGGAAATGATGGGCAGGTCTTTGGGAAAAGTGGTTCGTTCTAGAACAAAACACAAGAGTCATACAGAGGATTGTTTGCCTTCCACAGCACTCGATAGAGGTCGAGATGGAGGCAGAGGACGATCCCAGGAGTCAGGCCATATTTATTTGTTCTTATACGTGCAGTAGGGAAAGGACGTGTTGACTCAAATGATGAGGCCAACGTTTTGTGCTCAGCCGCCTCTCCTAAGCATCACAAGTGGCACAATGGTAAATTATGTTTTGGGGGGTTTTTTTTGGTCTTGTGCACTACTCCAAAGTGACGGTCAAAAATCAGAGGAGAGAAGATTCGCTGCATTTCAGTGAAAGATTACAGACAAAGCAGAATTTTTTAATTTTTTTTTCCTGTCTCTGATGAGTCATGCACAATCTGACCAAGGACATAAGCCAACAAGGTAAAAATTTCTAGTTGTGGTTTTAAGTTGCCCTCAGGATTCAGTTTATTATTTCACAGTTACTAGAAAAGAAGCAAAGCCACTTTTCTTACTACTGAAACTTGCTGCTTTCTATATGGGGTTAAAAGTGTGTGGTGTAGAATTTGGTAGAATTCTAGCTGGTACGATGTGAAGTTCATCCACATATGTTCCGTGCATAGCTAGCTAACTACTCGGCTAGAATGGCAACGTTAACCAGAAACAAACTGAAATACTGACACACCAAGTATCATTAATTTGTCGATGCACGAATGGCTCACAGAGCAACAGAGCAAATTCATCCTATCTGGCGAACACTCGGTACGTTTACACGGACAACAATAATCCGATGTTAATTTGGTACTCTGATTAAGAAACTAGCATGTAAACAGCGATTATTGATGACCTTAATCTGACTAAAGTCACACCCGAAGTAAACCACAAATCGAATTAAGACGTGGAGTATTCCTGTTTTAGTCGCATTATCGAAGTGCGTTACAGACATGTACACACCTTAATCACGCTGTTAACCGCAGTGCTCAACCGTTTTTAGGGCAAACAAGAGAGCACGGCCGCGTCCGGAACCATGTACTTACCTCCTACAGTATATAGTAGGTTAAATACATGCATTTCAGCTACTATATAGCAGGTAAGTACGCGGTTTGGGACGCAGCCCACGGCTTCAAGCAGTCGTCTATTTGCACGTACAGCGTGACAAATAATTAACTGCACTTGAAGCGTACGTAAAATTAAAAATGAAACACCCCAAACTGTATACGGTACCATAACGAAGACCAACTGTATGTCGATACGTGAAATTCTGGAGGGACGTCGGACGGTGTGACGCGGTGACGTAATGACGTGTGCTGTTAATCGATCTATGTTCTATAACATGTAAAACAGGAACATGAAAGGAATATCCTAAAAGCAACTCATGTAAACACCTTAATCAGAATATTGTCGCATTCAGAATAAGGTCAATAATTACATTACTGCTGTCCATGTAAACATAGTCATGGTTTGTCTAATTATAGCTACAACCAGTCCATAGTGGATTTCACTGGATTTTTTTGTGATTGTTGCAGCCAAAAATGTTGGATTTTTCAGCGGCTTTTATCAAAATTTGCGATGCAGGTTGAATTTTTTCTTGGCGAAATTGCCGCTGCACGAAATTGCTTCACAGCGACGTTTGTTGGTAAACAAGATCTTTTAGCTGTACTCATGTTCAATGTACGTGAATCGAAAAGGGCGTTAACCGAATACGCGTTGTGGTAACGTCACATGACGCGTCTTGGCCCTTGGTGAAAAACCTGCAAACTCCTCTGAATATTTGCGGAGTTGGCTCGATTTCGCGTTCATTCCTGCGAACGCAAAATGGTGAAATCCTGGAGGGACTGTATAACGAAGATCCACAGAGGATTTTTTCAATCATTTATAAGAGTAAAAACAACACAAATATTCACAAAAAGTCTGTGGATCGCCGAGCTCTACTACTGCTGAGAAACTGCACTGGCTCGGTTGTTTGTTTCCATGAGGAGAAACTCGAGGGACGTTAAAGACATAGGAGTGGCAGGCTAACAGCTGCTTAGGCTCTAACTCTTACTGAGGATATGCAGTCACAACACATTACCGTCCTCCTGCTCTTGCTTCACGTTTTGGCACGGTTTCACACCACGCAAGTCTGCTGCGTCATGCCACAAACTGGTCAGGGAGGATCAGAAAAGCCTGACTCGACTTCCACGACTATGCTTAAATACTTACATGGAGCACGGCCAGGCTAATTCATTGAAGAGTGAACACGCGCACACACTTGAATTTGGATCCAGAGTTAAGAGGAAGTGAAGCACATTCAGAGAAAAAAAAAAAAAAAGAGGTTTTAAATGGACCGAGAGTCCAACTTAAAAGCTGCCATTTTCAATAACACACTTAGGCAGGATGCTCGTCAAAAAGAAAAAAAAGAAGAACATAATGAAATAGACCAGCGACTTTTAAGAGAAAACAGAAGGTATAACCATTTCAGCTGCAGCATTAGAGAGCATATCTGTCTTTACGGGCTTACTGAATTTTCTGCGAGTTTTCAATTCAATTTTATTAACACTGGACATTTTAAGTGTGAATTTAGGCCTAACGAGCGAGCCGGTGGCGAGGAAAAACTCCCTCAGATGATATGAGGAAGAAACCTTGAGAGAACCAGACTCAGAAGGGACCCCGTCCTCATCTGGGTAACAACAGAGAGTGTGCAAGTAAAAGAATGTTCATTATGGTTTTTATATGAAGTCTGTTTTGTTGAACTAATCCACTGATCAATAAAGGAGACCCGAGTACAAAATTGTATGTGGTAATTGCAGTCCTAAGGCCATAACAGCAACCGTAGACCCAGCAACCACCATGACCACGAGAATGTCCATGTGGAATTAAGGTTTTATTTTTGCCTTTAAACCCAGCATTTCAGGGACACAATTCTCTCTCATGGTCATCAAATTTGGGAAGAGAATACGCGGCACATCTTACAGAGTCAATAAGATACATCGTGATCTTTATGTTGATTCCGCTTAAACCCGGAGAAAAGGGTGTTTTCTCGTAAACGTGTCAATTCATGCACAAATCCAATCAGCCAATCATGTGGCAGCAGAGCAACGCTTAAACATATGCGGATACAGGTCGGTTAATGTTCACAACAAACGTCATAAAAGGGGGGAAAAAAATAGGATCTCAGTGACAGATGGCTGGTTTAAAGTATAGACAACAGGTTCTAGAGTTTACAAAGAATGGTGCAGGAAACAAAAAAAAACATCCAGTGAGCTGCAGTTCTGATGATGAGAGAGTCAAATGAATAGATCCATTCATCCATTTTCTATAACGCTTATCCTACACAGGGTTGTGAGGGAGCCTGGAGCCTATGCCAGGGGACCCGGGGCACAAGGCGGGAGACACCCTAGATGGGGTGCTAACCCATCACAGGGCACAATCACACACTACAGACAATCTGGAAATGCCAATTACCCTACAGCGCATGTCTTTGGACCCCGCCTCCCCAATGAATATATGTATGTGTCAAATGAATACATATTCCAAGGTGTATTATGAGGAGGAGAAAAAAAACCCTCTTCGTTATTATAGGGAGCAGAGATACGCTTCCCCATAGCTAAATAAAAATGCTATGCACGGACAAACTAACTAAAACAGGCAATCCCCTACGTAGGCCTCAAAGTGGCAGTGATGACACAGTGTGAGGTCACATGTAGCAGAATGACAGGAAGGTCCTGTGACTTGTACAGCAAAGCAGTACATGTTATAAATATGCCATTTTTACAGCAGACCGGCTGCTCCGAGGGTCTGTCACTGACGCATGAAGTGAAAAGACGCTACAGAAAATGAACACAAAAGTTGTCATGGCAAGAATTAAAACCTACAATCTCAGCTAAGAGACATGCAGTTACAGCTGCAATCGAAAATGATTCGACCCCCATCGCAAATCTGGTTCACCGTCAAAAATTTTGAGACGTTCAGCTGTTTGCAACGAATGAAATCAAACAAGAGCCATTGAAATACTTCAACACGACGAATGCTTCCCCAAAAACGTGGGGGAAATTTGAAACGGGGGTTGAAGAATCTCGATTGCAACTCTATAGATGTATTAACCGAACTCAAGGCATGCTATAGATACTGCAAAAAAATAAATAAATAAGTATGATATTTCTGGCCTCATATGACTGCTCTGAATGTATCGGAGTCTGGTCTGGCGAGATAAATTGGTCCTAGCATAATGAATCCCATGGCCATGCTTGCAAATATTATCATAGCAGGAGTGACTGGACAAATAGTAAGTGCATTACAGGGTTTCAGCATTATGCACTGCTCTATAATGGCTAGACCGATATATATGGACATCAAAAGTGCTTACTTAAAACAACACGAGCTAAATGGACAAAATCAACCTCATTAATCTAGATCAAGCCCAGTCTCTGGAGTGGCACTTAAAGCAGACGTACAAAAATTTTAATCAGGATAGTGTTTTGGGGTTTTTTTTTTTTGTTTGTTTTTTTAAGTAGAGTTTACTGTGATGAGAGTCGTCAATGAAATAAATCTGACTGAGAATAAGGGAAATAGAATGGATGCAATAGATTAAAAATGGCTGCACTCTGGTGTTACTTCGAACGGTGCTTCCAAATTTCAACACATTTTCCGTTGAAACTAAATTCTCACTAAAATCAGACACCGATTTACCCAAGTCTCTGCAAATCACCAACCATGAAGCTTGAAAGGAAAAGAAGAAAAAAACAAAAAAACAAACAAACCACCAAATAGTCTTCCATCAAAATATCATGAGTCTACACTGGCTGATTTCTCTGTGGGTCCATGGTTACACAAGGTCCAAATAACATAATCTTGAGCTAGCGGAAACGAGTCTCCGTTCGTACTCAACAAGCTTTCGTCATGGAGCACAGCAAAGACTGATCCGGTCATTATCATTCTGTTGGCTAGTAATAAATACAACACCGCCAACATCGATCATGCTCGACTCGAACAGATTTACGCTCGCCGTTCAATTCTGAAGTGGCAGAATCTTTGACCTAAACGGAGACGTTCTGACATCTTGTTTAATTAAGAGAATACTAAAAGCGGCACTCTGATCTAATTAAAACTGAAAGCCTATAAGACGAGTCCAGAGAGACCTCCAGAGAGCAAGTAATGAAAAGCTTATAAAAGCAACGAGTCAAGCCAAGCTGGCAGCGTTGGTGCACCGTGGCAAGCACAGCGATGGCATTCCACTTTGTTGGATGGCGTCATCATCTCTACCACTTGGCCATGTCCTGATCAAGGCCAAGTTATCGCCTTGCTGTAGTCCAGGAGCTGAATTTGCTGCAGGGATAAGGTGTGCTCGTTTTATTAAAAGTG
Organism: Ictalurus punctatus; assembly: GCF_001660625.3. Lineage (NCBI taxonomy): Eukaryota > Metazoa > Chordata > Actinopteri > Siluriformes > Ictaluridae > Ictalurus > Ictalurus punctatus. The sequence continues at coordinate 18,456,853 of NC_030431.2, forward strand.
AGGGGGGGGGGAGGACAAGGAGGAGGATGCAGGGGGGATTATTTAACTCTGCTGAGAAGTGGTTCTTGGCAGAGCAAATTCATTTCCGCTTTGCTTGGGTTGCAGAGCTTACGCCCGGTACGGCTGTGTTCCGGTCTGCCAGTGCACGACTAAGCTTTTGCTGCTGCTAATGTGCCAGCTCTGGATGTGTCAGAGTGACCATGTGAAAGGATTTTCCAGCAGGAAGGCTGCACATTCACAGAAGTCCACTGGTACAAAAGAAATAAAGGAATAAGTCATGTTTTTCCCTCCTTGGCAGGGAGGATAAGTGCATTTCTCACCTGTAAGCACCTGGAAGAAATGTCAAGTATTCAGAAAAGTAACCTCAATTATGTGGCAAAGGAACAATAATCTAAACTGAAGGTAATTAACCATTATATAGTAATACAGAACACAGTGCTTAGTCACCCACACCACGTTCTCAGACATAGTGCTAGCAATTTTTTTGCTTTTTACTATTCCTTTTTTCATAAAGCTTTTTCACACACACACACACACACGCACAGCTGTGTAAATACGTGCTGTAATCGATCCCATCCCTCATCGGTAATCTGACGAGTCATTTCAAGTCACTGCCCCGAGACCTTCGCTTTTGTCCACAATGACAGCCTCGAAGCAGCTCTAATTAATCCAAGCCAAGGATGGTTTTGTGCTTAGGTTATAAGTCATGAGATATATCAGGTATACAAATATCAGGTGCATGCTGAATGAATAGCCAAGGAGAGTTGTACTATAAAGCCACAGGGATCAGGTGGACCAAAACAGCGTTTTGAATTACCACGTCCACGAGATTTTCATTCAAACAGCGATGCTGGGAGATTAGAACGACGTCCATCTTTACTCAGACATACCCTCAAGACCCGGGTCGTTTTACATGCTGTGGCACCCACACGCTTATGGATTTGCTCAGGTGGTTAAGGAGGATACTCTTACCTTGAGTAGATCTCGCGGGAAATCTTGTCCTGCATTCAGGCCGTCCAGGTTGTTGATGAATTCCTGGCACGTCATCTTCTTCCCAATATTCTGCAAGTTAGAGGACACGTTTATTACCCTGATAGATGTAGTGCGACTGCAATACATCACCCAGCTCGGCCTTATTTAACCTGCGCGCTATCCGTAGCTACTGATAGCTGAGGGAACTTAATTAACGAACTGCTGTGCGTAAAGTGGGACTGCCAATATCGTGTCTCATTTTTAACTTGCAAATAGCAGCGCTGCAGTGGATGTCAAAGAATTGCTCTTGGGCTCATAGAAGCTGTATATTAACATAGCATCAATATTTCAATGCAAGCGAACCAGAACAACTTGCAACAGCAGAAAGAAAACCAACGACTACACCTGGCACAATCATTACTTCATCACTTATCAATTATTTGCGATGATTAGGTTCATTCACTTTTATTATTTTGAACATGCAGTCAGGTTCATAAGTATAATGGACATAATTTTGCCTGATGGATTTGAAATGAAGCAATCAAGATGTGACTGAAGTGTAGACTTTCAGCTCTGACCTCAACCCAATTGAGCATGCTTTTCATTTACTGAAGGTAGAAAGACTCGAAACAAGCAGCAACTGAAGGCAGCTGCAGTAAAAGCCTGGCAAAGCATCTCAAGGGAGGAAAAATCAGCATTTGGTGATGTCCATGGGTTCAGGATGTTCACATTTATTTAATTTTTTTGTTTTGTTTGAGTAGTTGAGGGTTTCCTGATCAATTCCTTAACTCCTTCCTCCATAGAAAAGATTATTAAATCATGAACTGAATTTTCAATATGACTCCATACCTGTCCCAAATTTTTCAGAATTGGGGTTGTACATCATTCTAAAGGAAAGTCTCAGTTAACAAAAAAAAATAAAAATAAATAATAATAATAATAATAATAATAATAAAAGTGCTGGAAACCTGCTTGAATTTCATTTTGGAAGAGTTTTAAATGTAATAAATGCCAGTTGTGCTCTCACAGACCCCCAGTGCACCTTTTCACCCAACAACATTTTTCTAAAATAGCATTATAATGAAATTTCTGTACATTATAAATAGATCTCTATATAAATAGATCTCTTCCAATTACAGAAATAATGTCCAATTTTCAGAAGAATTGCTATGCGCCAGCTATTCTGTCCACTTGATATACTGATGGTAGTTGACCGAAAAATATCTATATCGAAATGATATTGATATGCTGGAAGGATTTGATGTATTGAAGTCTGTTATGCACTTGCTTCATTGTCAGAAAATGTAATACTGTCAGGGAATTTGGCTCAGAATGTACTGGGGTCACATTTATATTAAAAGATTCCTATCCAGCTTTCTATTTAAAAAAAACCACAAAAACAAACAAATAAATAATTTTAAAAAACCCACACTGTCCTATGTTTTATATTTGAAAAGTGCAATGCCTCAACATAAAACTTCAGCTCAGCAATGACAAATATTATTTTTTTTTATTTCAAAGGAATGTGTTTAGCATTTTTTGAAAGATATGTTCAAAAGAAAGAGACCTCTCTGGAATAAAAAGGATTGCCTGCAGACACAAAATGTTCCCAGATGAAAGCAACCACCTTGCAGTTCAGGCACATCATTTATGATGAACAGAGCTGGTAGGCACACACGGTTTCATTGGTGATCATACAGCACTGTCACATAATCCAACACTATGGTAATTGATTAGTGCCTTGTTGTAACGGATAGCCTGTGCAGTTAGCCAAGCTAAAAATCTTTACTGATGTTCCAACAAGCTGGCATGTATATGATGTATATGATCCTGGCAATATTATAGAATTGCTCACTTGCACTCGTTGGTCGGACTGTCATGATTCTGAAATTTTGGTAATGATTTTTATAGAAATAACCCTGATTCACTCTGTACTATATTGAAAACACGTTATTTAATGTTTTACTTTGTGAATTTGATTTATTTTTGAAAATATACACTCATTTCAAATCTGATGACTGCAACACACTACAGAAAAGTTGGGACAGGCGATTGTTTACCACTGTGTAACGTCATCTTTTCTTTTAATAACACTTATTAAGCGTTTGGGCGCTGAGTGAAGACGCCTGTTGGCTTAGCAAGCAGAATTTTCCCCCATTCATCCATTATGCATTTCTTCAGCTGCGCAACTGTACGGGGCCTTCGTTGCCTTAATTTGCGCGCTTCATAATGTTCCACACATTCTCAATCGAAGACAGGTCAGGACTGCAGGCAGGCCATGCTAGCACCCGCACGCTCCAATCCGGGCAGAACGTGGTTTGGTGTTGTCCTGCTCTGGACGGCAGCATATGTTGCTCCAAAATGTGTACATATCTTTCTGCATTAATGATGCCCTCACAGATGTGCAAGTTACCCATGCCATGGGAACTGACACACCGGCATTCCATGACAGACGCTGGCTTTTGGACCTGACGCTGATAACAGCTTGGATGGTCCTTTTCCTCTTTGGCCTGGAGAACACGACGACTGTTTTGTCCAAAAACTTTTTGAAATGTTGACTCTTTGGACCACAAAACACGATTCCACAGTGCTACTGTCCATCTGAGATGAGACCAAGACTAGAGAAGTCAGCGGCGCTTCTGGACAGTGTTGATGTATGGCTTCTGCTTTGCATAGTAAAGCCTTAACTTGGTTCTGTGGATGCAGCGGCGAATGGTGTCGACTGACAAAGATTTACCAAAGTATTCCCGAGCCCATGTCAGGAAATCCATTACAGACTCATGACGGTTTTTAAGACCATGGCGTCTGAGGGATCGGAGATCACGCGTGTTCAGAAGTTTTCAGCCTTGCCCTTTATGCACCGAGATCTGACCGGATTCCTTGAATCTTTTAATTATACCGTGCACTGTAGAAGGTGAAATGCCCAAAATCCTACCGATTTGTCTTTGAGGAATGTTGTTCTCAAAGTGTTGGATTATTCGATGACACATCTGTTGGCACACTGGCGAGCCTCAACCCATCCTTACTTTTGAAGGACTAGACCTTTTCTGGAGACTCCTCATACTATGATTAGACGATCGCTTCACCTGTTTCACATCACCTTCTTATTTCAACTTGTCACATTGCTATTAGTCCTAAATTGCCCCTGTCCAACTTTTTGGAACTTGTTGCAGGCATTAATTTCAAAAAGAATGTTTACCTTCAAAAAACTATGCAGTTGATTAGCTAAAACATCAAATACCTTGTCTTTATATGATTTTTGTTTAAATACAAGTCAAAAGTTCATTTACATTCAACCCTCTTTGTTTTTATTTGCATTTTCCATACTGTCCCATCTTTTCTGGAATTGGGATTGTAGAAAAAAAACAAAAACAAAACTTGAATGCTCTATAATCATCATATGGCTTTGGCAAAAAATGGGCAAGATTACAAAAAAAGGCAGCAGCTACATTAATAACTGGAAGACACTAAACAATTCCGAACAGCTATTGAGTGAATATTGCGTTTAACCCTAACTGTATCCATGTCCTTTAAAGCCGCAATAGTCATTTTATTTTTCTTAATTGTACAAATAACCTAGAAATATGTAAAGGATATTTAAATAATAATTGTTTACGCCAAGGATTCCTAAGTGTATTTACGTGGCTGAGAAAACACACATACTTAGTTTAACCTACTGAGACCCTCACTTAAATATTGCTGAGATGTTTACTTACTACAAGCAATCGAAATATAACCGAAACATGACCTTCTAATTATGAAGATCATGCTTTACTTTCATTTTTCCATAAAATGTGCTTGTTCCAATGGCAGCCAGACTGAAAAGACAGGAAAAGTTCATTGGCAAGGCCACACCCCCTCACGTGATGTCATTTTAAAGCCCCAGTTGTCCTCTTTAAGGAACAAGAGGACTTAATAAAGTAATACACATAGTATGAGAGATATGAGCAAATTTTTATTTTATTTTTTTTTAAACAGTATTAATTAACCATTTTCACAGTTTGAATATTTCAATTATAGGTCGACTAAGTTTATATATATATAAATAACTTAGTCGACCTATAATTGAAATATTCAAACTGTGAAAATATAAATTTAGAAATTAAGCATGTGTAAGCCTTGCATGTCTAAAAAAAAAAAAAACCCCTGTAAAACAATACAGCACAGATTAGCTTTCAGCTTCCAATCTGGTAGCAGCAGGGAAGACCCTGATCGCAAATGCATTATAGATACACCACACAGTGTGAGATTTGTACAGTATTCATTATTCTTACAGCCACACGGAGCTTTAACAAGATAATTAAAACCTCAAATTGATGAGAGTATTTAGACTAATGAATCCTGGACAACGAAAAGGACGGTAAAAGCTCGGTTTACGTTTCGTCCTCTCCAACAAGTACACGCGCACAAGTTAAAATCCTCTGCGATCCTGAACAGTTATTATTACTATTAATAAAACCCAACCTAGAGTCCAAATATAGGATCCCAGTTTGAGTGCTTTTACGTGCTGTTTTCTCATAACATCAGAGACAAAGGCTAGAGAGAGCGGGTCGCTGTGAATGCTAAAATAATGAGCAGAAGGTGTTTGTTCCAGTGACTTTGCAGTTTCTGCCAGCACCAGCCGAGTTTGTAGGTGGACAGCACTGACAAATGTTCAGACTGGCACACGAGATCGGAGTGACACGGGGCCTGTTTCTGAAGCATACAAGGAAGAGAGATTCCTCCAGAACTTCAGGTTCTGCTGTAACCCAAAGGAATAAAAGGAGGCACTAAAAAGTCAGCTCAGTGAATGAATGTGCATCGTCCACAGCTTTCGCTTGATATGGTTTGGGTGCTGCGTTCTGACAGTAGCTGGGCATTGATCTCCGACTTATAAAATCTCTTTGCTGGTATAAACGCTTCGATTCTTATCCACTTGTAAATCTCCGTGCTCTCCACGTGCCTCTGATGCTGTGCTCATAAAAATGACGCTAAAAAGCTCAAATGACTTCAGTACCAACTATAACACTTTTTTTTTTTTGGGGGGGGGGGGGGGGGGGGCACAAAGCATGCCATTTATTTCTGGTCTTTTAATTATTCATTTTTAAACCCCATCACTGATTAATTCTCAGTTCTACTGATTCATTTTCTATAACAGCAGCTCTGACAATAGTGTCGTTGCAAGGCAAAAACCCAGGGCATTTCTATAGCCGATAGCTCATTAACAGGGACTCGTATGGCTGATGCTCCACGGATATAATAAACAAATGGGGAAAAACAACAACAAGGTGAAGCTTTCTGTAGTCTTTTAGTTAAGATTTTGCAAGGAGTCTCCAGTGTCAGAGCTTGATGACAATCAGATGTAAAGCTGCAAGTTTTACAAGACAGGAAAGTCTTCAGGCCACGGCATTAAACAGGACTATAAATACACTCTATGGCCAAAGGTTTGTGGACACCTGACCATAACACTCGTATCTGCTCTTTGAACAGGTCTTCCCAGATTTAGTCCCCGCTTTGCTCTTATAATAACCCCCCACTCTTCTGGGAAGGCTTTCAACTAGATTTTGGAGCACGGCAGATCGGAATCGTGCCCATTACGCATTAGTGAGGTCGGGTACTGATGAGGAGACCACGTAGCATTCCAGTTCATCCCAAAAGGTCTTCAGTGGGGTTGAGGTCAGGGCTCTGTGCAGGCCACTTGAGTTCTTCCACAAGGTAAGGTCCATGAAGACATGGTTTGCCAGAGACACGGTCAAGCTGGACCAACTCTGTGGCAACAGTTTGGGGAAGAACCACATATGGGTGTGATGGTCAGGTTCCACAAAGTTTGGCCATATATTGTAGCTCCAAAAATAAATAAAATAAAAATCTTTAAAAAATTGGCTAATTGCTGTGGTATAAGTGGAATGAAACAACAGGGAGAGCTATTATTGGAAAATCAACCTCAACACCACTGAATCATTGATTATTTTACACTATATGTGTTTTATTTCTTACTTAATAAATATCTGTCAAAAAATATAGTTATATTCAAGTAGACTAAGTTCTAACTACAGGCTGCTGTGGCTTTTATTAATGCCAGAGCTACATACTGTCCTAACAGAAAGGACATAGTATACAAAAGTCCTCTATGCACTACAGAGAATCAAATTCCCAGTCCAAAGGCAAAAGGCAAAAGTAATTAAACATCATCATGCTTTATTTATCAACAATGGTTTCAACCTCGGTGAGTGACAGCAGCAGCAGTTGCCTCCAGTAGAACACTTCTTTCTAAACCCATGGGTTGTTTTTTTTTTTTTTTTTTAAACGCTATTTTACACAAACCGGCCCAATTTTGTCTGTGTGTGAAGAGGGGAAATTTTCTTGACAAAGGAGTTACGGCTTTGCCAATTTCACACAACTTTACACAGCACATTCAGCACCTGCGTGAAGGCCGCTACCATGAATCTTTCAAAAGTGACTGTCTAGCAAACTAACAAGATGTGGGCGTGAAATATTGGCGTCTCCGTGGCGCATATGTGTTCTATTGAGACGGAGCCAGAAAACGTCAAAACCGAGATTCGCCACCCCGTGAGTATAAAGACACATGAGCAAGCTCTATGGAGACAAAAAGAGGAGCTATTCTGAGAAACGTCTCGAAGCTGGTGTTACACAGATAATAAAGTAACCAAAAGATCGATTCGAAAAACGATCATTTCTTATAACAAGCGAAACTGTAATAGCTTATAATATATTCTCTTTTTTTGGTCTATTTAAAACAATGCATTTCTATAAAAATGTATTCATTTGGGTGGCACGATATGCAGTAAACATTTGAATGGGACATGAACCGAGGAAAAGATCTCCACCACAACTGGCAGTCTGAATGTGAAAATGCTGAAGGGTAGTATGAATAAATAATACCCCTTAAAAAAAAAAAAAAAATACAAGTCTTTAGTGTAATGTCTGTCCACTCGGTGGCCATCTTGGCAACGCTCCTGAGCTAGTATCTCCTTGAATATGAAAAGACCAATAAAACATAAGAAATCACTGTTAAAACCTGTCCAAACCGTGTAAAGAATATTTTGTCGTCGTCATCTCGACACAAAAATCTGTTTATAGCAACGTGTCAGCTTGTGGAAACCTACCGTCTTTCTAAGACACTTTACGTTCTTTTTAAATTCGTCACCTGTCTGTATCATCCGTCTCAACAGCAGAAGCCCCGGATTTATATATTAAATCAGATCACTAAGCATGCAGGCCATTCACGACAGACCACCTCCACACACTTAATATGGAAATGGACTTGTCACTCTAAGGTCCACCTTCATTCACACAAAGGAATTATAGACGACTTTATAATTATATTTATTCATTAGGCAGAGACTTTTCATCCAAAGCGTCTCCTTAACGAATAAAGTGAGGCCGAACGTTAAAGCTTTCACTTAAAAGTTTTGATTAAAGCTGTCTAGGCACGGCACTTTTTTTTATTTATTTATTTTTTTTTAAAGAGGTGTCAAAAATCCTACAGTAACCAGGTAGATTCAGAGGGCCCCATGTAAAATGGGGAAGCATGTAACAACCAATAGGGATGCATCGATACCATTTTTTCAGACCAAGTATATGTTTTTGGTACTCATCAACACCAATGACACCGATACCAAAACGAGGACTTGGTATATAATCAATCAGGGTGTCACAAACAGAGCTACATAAAACGTTCTACGTTCATTATTGAGCGGGTTTTTTTCCGTCCCACTTCTGTTCAGCTGCAAGTTTTTCTTTTCACTGCATCAGTATCACTGTTGCGTTTGTTGTTTCGACCAATAGATCGTCAAGAACATACTGGCTAAGTGTTGTTATTTCTATTCACCTAGTGTTGTCTGTAAAACATTTCTTTAGCTAGCTACCTAGTTTTTGCTGCAGCATTTGTTGCTAGCAATGAACTCCTCTTGGTAAGTTTTATCTTTATGATGTTTTATACGGCTACTTGTATTGTAGGGAGATGCTGTAGTAGAACCTCCTGATATTTTCACAGTGCAGGGTTTGCAGTCTGCTTTGCTTTGATCGCCATTTGATTGTGTCGCTGTTATTCTGTGTCTTCTGTTCATTAGGACGACATCGGTGGTACTGGCTGTTGGTATTGGAGTATTTTTTGAGTGCGAGTATGTGTAAATGAGCACCGATTCCAAGAGCTAGTACTGGTATTGATGCGTTATTACTGTAAAGATACTTAGAAGTGAATATTAGTATGCAGTGGTGAGGAACATACCTGTCCATGAAGGTCACTGTTCAGCAGCATTAAAGCACATGTAAGGCAATGCACTTCATCTGAAGAAAAAAACAAAACAAACCAAAAACACATTTATTCAGGAGTAATTATTCCGCCATGGCTATATTGGGTTTCAGGGGAACGGTCTGGCCAATTACCACACTCACAGCTTGGGGCACGTACTTCAAAATGTAATTTTCTCCATTTATTTATTTATTTTTTTAAATGCTGCATTTTAAATTGTGACATGAAGAGCTCTAAACATGCAGATCTCATCCATCTCTCCACTGGGCCAAAGTGTAACGCCAGTTCCATGGCAACAGTCTTAGCAACAAGGAGACCGTTTTAGCTTATACCATCTACTGGTCACACAGGCTTGTTGTTACCAAGACGGTTGCTACGGGGGAGACATGACACTCAAGCATCAAACAGACAAACGATACACAAGGCAAAGACACTGACATTAAAGGCTGATTTCATTAAATGTTCTACAGAGGGTGGAAAATAAATAAATAATACTTCATTCCAAAACACGTTCTTTGTTTTTTCTTCTTCTTCTTTTTTTTTTTTTAACTTGTTTAAAGGGCAAACTGTTGGAAAGGTTATCTCTGTGTGACCTTCTCCTGAACCTGTGCTCGTCTTTCAGCTGTCATTTATCAGCCTGAGCTGATTGAGCCTGATAATGCCCAGTTAATGGCTAATACCCCAAGGGACAGTTGAGTTGATCTGTGGCTAATCTATAGGCTGGGAGGTAGGGAAGGAAGCCGTTATGTGTAAAGGCTGAGAAATTGAAAAACACTCACTAAATCCATGCAGGATTCACGAGTGAAGATCAAATTTCCGAATCCTCAATTGGTCCTCACTAAATAAACTAAATACAATGTAAATAAAGCAGCGTTTAATCCTAAAACTGGCTTCGCAGGCACAGATGTATCCTGTAGTCACTAATCATTAGTGTTATCACTAATGACGGCACAATTTAGACCAAGCTTAAAAAAAGAAGAAGAAAAAGGAAAAGAAGAAAAAAAAAAGAAAAGAAAAAAACGACGATGACGACCTTTTTAAATGGACAATTAATGGATTAACTGTTTGGGGATTTGAGTACCCATTAGACAAAACTGTATTTACAAAAAAATCATTTCAGACCACAGTTTAATAGGATTACAAATAGTGTAGTACCTTGTGAGGCGAGGATGGTGGGGTTACATTGATAGTACCTATTAGAAAAGTGGATTAAAACCCGCTCTCGTTCCTGGGTTTCACCCATTAGTGCAAAAGCTTTGAGAAAGGATCTAAACAGGGAAGAAAAGAAAAAAAAAACAACACAACAACAACAAGAGAATGATCACAATTTCTAAGAACACAACTTGCAATCCTGATACAAAGCATTAACTCTCATTTTATGATCAATACATTATTTATGGTCTACTAATAGCATTGCTGAATTCTGATAAACACTGTAAAACACTGCAGACACTCTTGTGTGTGAAAACCCCAGGAGATCAGCAGTATCTGAAATATTTAAACCAGTCCTTCTGGTACCAAAAACCATGCCACGGTTAAAGTCCCAGACAGCACATTCTTTCCCCCATTCTGATGTTTGATTGGATAACTGCATGAATGTTCAGGTGTTCCTATTAAAGTGACTGGTGAGTATATGTTAATGCACTTCTTTTTATATATATATATATATATATATATATATATATATATATATATATATATATATATATATATACATATATACACACATACACACACACACACACACACCTACATACACATATACACACACACGTATTATTATTTAATATAATTATTTAGTATAATTATTATTATATTATTATTACTGTCCTGAGTAAGCTATTTCACATATGAGATGTTTACAGTTAGTCCACAACACAAGATAGTAGCTGAATTTATAAAAAATTACCCTGTTCAAAAGTTTACATCCCCCTGCAACATCATATAGCCGCTGTTGGAAAGGGGTCAAGTATGCAGAAAATGCTGGAAAAGCAGAGAATGTGC
>NC_030431.2:18470582-18545582 GCF_001660625.3 Ictalurus punctatus
GAGGACAGACATGGGAGTAAAATGCCCTTGAGCAAGGCTGGAGAAGATGGAGCACTGATACAGTGTACTCCGTGTCAGTTTCTCGTTTACACTGTACAGCTGTATTAATTCAGAACTGAACACCGTATCGTTTCCTCCTGAGCCGAGTGCTGAAGATCGGAGATAAGCAGCTGGTGCCTAAGCACGGTTTCTAAGCTCGACAAAGCGCTCGCTTGGATTCTGCCGCCGTGATGTCAGAGATCACGCCGTCTTTATTTCAAGTTTTGTCCTTGGACATTCGTCATGGGGTAAGCAAATCTATCTTGCTTTTTTAGTCTTAGAAACGAGGTTTTCTTACTGCAGGTTGCCAGAGGCAGGAAATCAGCATGCAGAGAAAATCTTTTGATGAAACATACTGAAATATGGCTTTGGGAACAATATTAGAGAACGGGTAAAAACACTGAAATCATTAATCAGTCTGCTTGCTGAAACCTAAAGGGGTTTTACGTCATTCGCACGTCTTTCCGATATTCTCCAGCTCGGCCCCACGCTTGTGCCAGAATACATTTTAAGATTTGCCATTGACCTCTCGCTTACTAGGCCTAGTCATCCTATATACAAAGCTCTGCCTTGTTTAATAACCTTCATTATTAAACATTACTTCTGATAAAAACACTGATGACAATGACATAACTGCCCAATTGTATGTCAAAAGTCATGCATGTCTGGCATACGATTCAATAAATACCACTTGATATTACCCTCCTTTGATTTCTGGAGAATACATTGCTGTGCTTACGTAGTATTTTGATGCATTTCTGCTGCACCTAAACGTTACTGAATCGGAATACTAGTACTTTTACATAATTACATATCAGAGAACAATACTTTTATTTTCTTTACTCTCTTTTTTTTTTTTTTAAATTAAGCTCTTCAAAGTACTCGTTAAAAATCTTGAAGGTTTCTCCTTCCCTCAGCCAGCTGGTGACTGGACGCTATTACATCAATCCAATGAGCTCAGTTTAGCATCCAATCAAATTCATCCGCATTGGATGGTCAGGAATCGTGCCGATTTGTCATCCGGCGTAACCTGCTCAGTGTAACCTACACAATGCATCTGAAGATAGATGAGCCACCAGACTGCAGTGCTGAACTTGATGAGCGCTCCTTACCTCAGGAAAATGTTTCGCCATGCTGGAGTAAGCAAATACTCGTTTAAAATGAGGCACGAACGCCATCTAATCTGAAAAAGCATGCCAAGGTGAGTTTGGGTAATTTGTCGAGTTAGCCTGTTTACTTTGCGAATGCAAGTTACAGCGTCTCAATCAGCTCCCTACTTTAGTTCTGCAGTCGTGGCACTGAACAGAGAGTCGGCCATTTTAAGGGTTTTCTCACATTCACAAATCCTTCCAGTGCACTGGAACGTTCAAAAATCCCAGAACGCACCACAAAAACTAGGGATGCTTGCGATGTTCCCTTAGTGGATATGACTTCTTCTGAATACATACTTTCGTATAAGTATGTTTGGGGCGGCTTAGGTGTTCATATAAAACAGAAGAGGAAGGAAGCGGACGATGTTGCAGAGCGGACCAATCTCGTTCAACAGCGTCTCGAAATGTTGCTTTTGTCATTCTGAAACGCCTGAGCCAAAGTCCGTCATCGAAATGATCGGGTATAATTACCCCCCGAGAACTGTCCCGCACGATTCTGCTCCCAAATATCAGGCATCCGCCTCCGATCGTGACATAATATGAGGTTTACGATAGCGTTCCATCAGCGCGCTCTGAAGTGCAAGTCATTTATTATACTGGGGGGAAAAGAAGAGCCAGAGTGGCTTCCCCACTTGCAACAACTTCCAATTGACGCTTTGCGCCAGTTTCCCCGGAAGTGACGATTTTGTTCTCTTGAACACGAGGGAGAAACGGAGCTTTATCCGCATATATTTCGTGCAATATTCCACATTTTTTGCATAAGTTACCTAAATGCGCAACTCGGATGGAAACACGGCTGCTAGTATGTTTATACACGTGGTGCGTGTGTGCGTGCGTGCTCCTGAACATCGTGTGTAGCACCTGAGGAAGGCTGGCTGTATGTGAGAACATCTTGAATGAGTCAATGTGTCAGATCAGCAGGTTGGCGTTGGCCTGCTCTCGAAGGTGACTGCACTACCTGGCGAATCGAAGCGTCACAGGGAATGTGATGGAAAATAAATAAATAAATAAAATGGAAAAAAAAAAAAAAGTGTGTTCGTTTTTAATTTTCTCATCTCCTCACTTCTTGCCCAGGTGCATGGCTACGTCAGAGCGCCGGAAGCCCTCCAGGTGGTAAAGGCGGCGGGCCAGGCGTCGTGCTGCCTCCTGGTCGCTGCGGTGCCCGTTGTTCAGTGTGTCCGTGCTGTCCTTCTGTCGCTCGGTGCTGCCCATGTCCAAGTCCCAGTCTGACAGCACGTCTTTCAACCCCTCATCGCTGCTACAGAGAGAGACAGAGCAAAGGAAAACAAAATGATTCATTAATCCTACACACTCCTTTGTATGCAACACAGAATCTGTTGGTTTAAGTGCACTGACGTAATGCAGGACGACCGTCCATTGAGTCCCAATTTCAGGGACTAATAGCAATACAAGTAAGAAAATGATCAGATAAGTAATTATGAAAAATAGCTAATTTGTTAAAAAAAAAATAAAAAAATGATGAGGAAAACTGCACAACTTAAATTTTAAAAACACATGTAATTTTTTTTTTTTTGAGTGTGCTTTAGATATAAAAGATAAGGACAAAATCATCAATAATGAACCAACTATAAACCTATAAGTATTATCATCAATTAAAGTTTTAATCTGCATCTTCAAACCCCCTATAGCAGGGGTCTCCAATTCAATTTTATTTGTATAGCACTTTTAACAAATGGACATCGTCTCAAAGCAGCTTTACAGAAACAAAAACACAGGATACAGATTTTAAGTGTGTGAATTTATCCGTATTGAACGAGCCGGTGGCGACGGTGGTGAGGAAAAACTCCCTGAGATGATCTGAGGAAGAAACCTTGAGAGGAGCCAGACTCAGAAGGGACCCCGTCCTCATCTGGGTAACAACGGATAGTGTGAACGTAAAGGAACGTTCATTATGGTTTTAACATCTAACCTCCAACTTTTTTTTTTTTTTTTTAACTTTTTTTTTTTTTTTTTTTAAGTCTAACCACCAACTTTTTTTTTTTTTTACTGCACAGACGGCTTTCGTTTTGAAAATATTCTCATGTGAGCATGTGAATTGCCAGTAGAGACAAAACCGTATTTTAGATACGAAATCATCATATTCTCGGTTAAAGGCGGCTTTCTTTCCCCCCTTTTTTTCCTCATCGGCAGCCGTCTCTGCGTTCTCGGGTGTTTGTTTCACACACGTTAATATGAGCTGAACCTGATGTTTTCTGAAATGTAAATTTGGATAGTGGCTCTTAAATGGGAAACGCGCAATAAATAATACAGTGGCATCGCATATAGCCTCGACACTTCTCCGTTCTCCACGGCCCGGCTCTGTGTCACGACCCTATAGCGCTTGCTTTCCTAATGCTCTCTGAAGGTTTTTTTATTTTAAAGCATAGAGGGGTTATATAAAAAGCATCTTCCACACAGAGTGGCAATGATAACATAGATATGGGCGTACAACATCTACTGCCTCTTTCTGCACCACTGTGAACCCCCAAAAAAACTCTCAACCAGTAACGGGTAACAAAAATGCTAACGCTCATTTATGCTTATAGAAAGCTCGTGTTGCAGGTGAACGCACATTATTTTTAGTTCTCCCAACAACATTACATTTTCTCATTTGGCAGATGGGTTTATTCAAATCGACTTACAACCGTGCTGAGCAGATGGAGGTTCAAGGTCTTGCTCAAAAGCCCAACAGCTTGGCAATGCTGGAATTTGAACGGCCATCCTGCTGAGCAGCAGCTCAAAGCCTTCACCAGTGAAACACTGAAAATGCTATAGTATACTGAACACACACTATATGGTCAAAAGTTTGTAGACACCCGAGCATCACGCCCTTATGTGCTTCCTGAACATTGCATTCCAGATAAAGTCCTCCTTCGCGCTTATAATATCCTACACTCTTCTGAGGAGACTTTTAACTAGAGATGCACCGATACTAAATCTCTCAGTCGATACCGATAACCGATTATTCAGAGTGATGTCGGCCGATACCGTCAGTGCTGCCTTTTATGCCTTCTTTTAATAAATAAAAACTCTCCGTTTCAACACGTCGTTTGACGGTAACTGGTCTCAGACAGAAAACACATTACTCTAATTAACATGAAGACAAATTCTGAAGATTAAAGTAAGATTTCATAACTTGTTGAATGTTATTAATTCATATTAACATTGACTGAATTCTAAAAAACCTCCTGTTAGTCTCACTCTCTCGCCACAAACACAAAGCATTTCTACTTCATCACTGACATCAAACTGGTAATATATAATATCAACTTTTTTTTTTGATGTTATTAACTCATTAACTACATATGAAATATACTACTCTACTAATATTTTTCTGTGCAATAAATACCTTTTTACAACTCATCTTCATTTAAATCTTTCAACGGTGTACTGGCGCTTTACTTCAGAACGAGCAGTGCTTGTAGCGGCTGGGGGAGGGGAGACTCGTTTAACTGCTGTGGCGTCCGGTGTAAAAATTTTAAGCAGTGCAGAGCTTACAGAGCATACAAACTGCAGTTTTGTCAACATTCAGGGGTAGTGGTGGCTTGATGGTTATGGCTCTGGGTTACTGATCAGAAGGTCGGGGGTTCAAGCCCCAGCACTGCCAAGCTGCCACTGTTGGGCCCTTGAGCAAGGCCCTTAACCCTCTCTGCTCCAGGTGCACTGTATCATGGCTGACCCTGCGCTCTGACCCCAACTTCCTGACATGCTGGGGTATGCGAAGAAAAGAATTTCACTGTGCTGTAATGTACACGTGATCAATAAAAGACTCATCATCATTCCACACAAGAGACGTCATCTTTACGAAATCGATGCGTTTTCCCACCCTCTTTTGACTGACAGGATACAATCGGCCCTGATCGTCGGATGTTTTTAAACTAATCGGCCGATAGCAGGAAAAATAGCCTTTGTCGGTGGATACCGATTGTCGGCTGATGATTGTCTACGTTTAACTAGCTTTTGGATCGTGAATTTGTTCCCGTGCAGCCACAAGAGCATTACAGAGGTCAGGTACTGATGTCAGGTGAAGAGGCCTGGTGCACGGTCGGTGGTCCAGTTCATGTCAAAGGTGTTCAGTGGTGTTGAGGTCAGGGCTCTGTGCAGGACACTCGAGTTCTTCCACTCCAAACTTGGCAAACAATGTCATCATGGTGCTCGCTTTGTGCACATTGTCATGCTGGAACATGTTGAAGCCCCTTAAATCCAGTGAAGGGAAATGCTACAGCATACAAAGACAATCTCTATCTCTCTCTAATTAATTTTATATATATATATATATATATATATATATATATATATATATATATATATATATATATATATATACACACACACACACACACACACAAACAATTGTGTGCTTCCAGCTTTGTGGCAACAGTTTTGCAAAGAATCACATATAGGATTCATGGTGTCCACAAACTTTTGGCCATATAGTGCATTTCATCACCATACAGGCACAGAATACAAGCATACACCACACACACACACACACACACACGCAGTCTATCAATACGCAAGGTTGTGAAGAACACCACAAATTGTTCTCTGAAATGCTTTTGCTAGGGTGATCGTACGTCCTCTTTTTCAAACCGTAAAAAAAGCATCGAAATTTTAGAAAATGTTTGCAATGTCAAAAACTTTTTGATGTGCTTATGGTGTAATATGGTCTGCACTTATATAGCGCTTTTATCCAAAGCGCTATACACTCATTCACATACACCAATGGTAGCAGAGCTGCCATGCAAGGTGCTAACTTGCCATCGGGAGCCACTTGGGGTTCAGTGTCTTGCCCAAGGACACTTCGGTATGTGGAGTCATGTGGGCCGGGAATCGAACCGCCGACCCTACGATTAGTGGACAACCCGCTCGACCACCTGAGACACAGCCGCCCCGATTCTAAAAGGTTCTAAAAGTCTTGCAGCAACTACTGGCCAAATTCCTGCCCCTCAACCGTTAGCCTACTCTCAGTGAACGCATGAAGGTGAAGCGCTGTTGTGTACGGTGTCAAACAGTCGCTTAACAATAACAGTAAATAACAGCTGTCCCGAGTTGAAACACCACCCAGGGCCATATCTAGAGTTAATTTCATGTCTTCACATTGCTCATGACCGTTCAAATGTGTAAATGATGGAAGAAGGTTCACTCGTGGCATGTGATATTTTATTTTATTCCATGGACATTCAAAGAAAATAACTTTTTTTTATATATTTCTTATGTAATGCTAATAGTGTGTCTTTTTTAGCGTATTAAAATCTGCATTTACAGTAACATGGTTTTGAATGTTACTAAGACACGAGAGAGAGAGGGAAAAAAAAAAGAAAAAGAAAAATGTCCTGTATTTGGAAAACCAGAATATAGTCACCGTAACATTTGTGATGTAATGTGACGTTTATTTATTTTCATAAAACAAATCCAAACATTGAACGTGTTTTTAAGCTCGAAATAAAAGTATTTCGGATCATACTGCTTTTCTCTTGACCTTATTTACATGTGACCTTGAAGTGATCCAAAAATAATCAGATTACACTACGTTCATATTGTGATACTTGGATTACGTTACTGAACACATTTTTTAATGAAGACATTTGTAACTGACACTGAATAAGTTTTTAAAGTAACCCTCCCGACCCTGCTTATTACTGACAGACACAGCTGTTGAAGAAACTGACTAAACATGATGCAACCTGAAATGATTGCGTAATAAATTATTGCGTAATAAATTATTGCGTGTTTGGGGCGGGGTTAAACGTCACACTGTGGCCAGCCACTAGGAGGCGATGAAGACATTTATAAAAGTGTCACTTTTCTTAATTACTGTCATTGTGTCCATCATAACCGGGTCACTGATACTCACCCAGTTAGACTACACAGATATGCTGTAAAGCCAAATCCATCATAGTGAGTACAGGAAGTGGCAACTAGTGGCAGAGTAAGTTTACATGACAATGCTTCTCACCTGATAACTCAAATCAACACAGAAAGATTTAGAGAATTTAATTATGCCCACTTTAATAAAACCAGTCCATCAGCCAGTAACACTATTCCAACCCCACACACACGCACACACACACAGGGCTCTAACCCAGCCAGAGTGAACAACTAATCAGGAGAGTGACATTATGCAACAGTGGAGTTTTAATCATCGGAGACATCCTGCTACCAGGAGGGGAGAAGCGAGCTCCACTCGACGTCGCTCACTCGGACATTAAGCTGTATCCTAACGATACATAGAATGCAGCTTAGACGAGTAGTTAAGGACGAGCCCCCCGGCACAGAGATGAGAAACGGAGCAGGAGTGATGACGCCCGTCTAACATTAGTACGAAAGCGACCGGAGCCACTTCATTTCTCGGTGGCTGTGGGTCTGAATTACTCAGCACGCTTCGGATGATAAGTGGACACGTGTCCAAGCTATTCCTTAAGATCGGAGCTCGAGTGAGGTGATAATTATAATAAGAATAAGAAGAATAAAAGCGAGAGACAAGTGCTGGGATGGCTGCGTTTAACTGTCTGTCAATCACCTGTGAAATGAAAGTGGGCTTGATTGGGAAGCGACAAAAAGGAAAAATAAACTTTTTCAATGATTTGGCAACATAAGCGGTATACATGAGCAGCAGCTCTGCAGGCTGACATGCCTTTTTGGGCAAAGTCAGAAGACAATGGCCAGACTGGTAACAGGAAGGCTATAGTAACACGAATCATCACTTTTTACAACAGTGGAGAGCAGAAAACCTCTCAAAATGCACAACAGCAGAAGACCAGAAGAGCAAAAATTGGACAGTTGAAGATTTGACCTCTCTCCCCAGATTCAAGTACAATGCTGACAGGAGTGGATCCCAGTGTGGTCTTCTGCTGTTGTAGCCCATCAGACTCAAGGTGTGGCGTGTTCCGAGATGCTGAGAGGTTTGTTTTTTTTGGTACTCACAATGGTGGTAAGGAGTAGTTACTTGAGTTACCATAGTTTTGCAGTCAGCTTGAAGCAGTCTTACTATTCTCCTCAAACCTCGCTCATCAGCTTCTGCCCATAGAATTGGCACTCACTAGATGTTTTTGGCACCGTTCTGTATAAACCCAAGAGCAGTGGTCACCAACCCTGTTCCTAGAGATCGACCTTCCTGCAGGTTTCATCTCCAAACAAAAATCGAATACACCCGTTTTGGTTGAGCAAGCGCTCCTTAAGGCGATGTTTAGATGGTCAGGTGGGCACGATTATGGTTGGAGTTAAAGTCTTCAGGAAGGTAGATCTCCAGGATCTGCTGCCTTAGAGACTACTGTGTGTGAAAAGCCCAGTAGATCAGCAGTTTCTGAAATACTCAAACCAGCCCGTCTGGCATGGTTAAAGTCAGTGATCATATTTATGGCATTTGGCACATGCTCTCATCCAAAGCGACTTACAACGATCTCATCTATACAACTGAGCAGTTGAGGGTTAAGGGCCTTGCTCAAGGGCCCAACAGTGGCAGATTTTATGGTGCTCGGATTTGAACTCACAACCTTCCGATTAGTCCATCCATCCATCTTCTACCGCTTACTCCTTCTTCAGGGTCACGGGGAACCTGGAGCCTATCCCAGGAAGCATCGGGCACAAGGGGTGTACACCCTGGACAGGGTGCCAGTCCATCGCAGGGCACAACCACATACAATACAGACACTTTAGACACGCCAACCAGCCTATCATGCACTGGGGGAGGAAACCGGAGGAAATTTCTTAACTTGTAAAAGTTAAGACTAAAAGTTCTTAACTTGTATACAATCACACACACACTTACACTGATATTAATAAATTCATAGCACTTAACTGGCATTCCTCACAAAAGAAAAAAAAACATCTGATCCTTAAGTATTGGCATATTTCTTTCGACAAGTGAACTATTGGAAAGCGTGAGGTTCCTAGAACTAAGGTTACACAACAGCACCACCTTGTGATTGTCCTAGTAAATAACACCAAACGCTTATAAAGTGTGATTATTACATTATTCTTTTCATTCTAAATCCCCAAAATATATATATAGTTGGTTTTGTTTTCTTTTTAAAAAACAATAATAAGGAAGCATAAGCACAAATAAAGCACTGAGAAGGCCTTTTAAGCAAATGGTATTTAAATTCAATTTGCAAAGAAGAACAATAATTCTGCATAGGGTAGATTTGCATGCGTGTGGATGAACCTGTTCTGCAAAACATCCTCCATACACACACTGCCTAACCGTCTGTCCTCTTCAAAACAACGTGAATTACTCATAGCATGGAAAAGCAATAAACGGACCATACGTAAACAAAGTGTACTAGGAATCTATACGCTCTGTGCTGGCGAAACATGAACAGAGTATCAGAAGTGGATGGATCATTAGACTTCCTGGCTCTCCGAGGGACACGGCATGACTGTGTGAAGCATGGCAGTGAGTGAGACAGCAGTCAGGAGCTCCTTCATGAGGACAAGAGGATATTAAAGATGACCTCAGCTCCATTCAAGGACATACCGTGCTCGGAAATGTTTCCGCATCGCCTTCCGATCCCTGTTTCTCAGAGGCCGTGTATGACGGCGTGCTAAGTGAACCTCACTACATTCACACTCTGACTCATGGTTACCATGTAAACCAGCAAAACTGAAGGAAATAATGGAAAGGAGGAGATTAATAAGTTTCTGAAATACTGACAAGTCATAACGTGACATGCCGTGTGAGGCTTGTTAAAAAATAAATAAATAAATAAATAAAATACTGCCACATTTTCACTGATGACAGTATTGACCATGTATTCTATTCCATCTCTAGGTGGGCATTTACAGCAAAGCAGGAAAATGTGACTAGAAAAAGAAGCTAGATGTGCCAAAATGTTCATTACAGCGGAATCAAATCAGAGGAACGTAGGAACAATCGAAATAACAGTTCCAGAACGCAATGCAGCTACAGTGCCCTCCAATAATATTGGCACTCATGGTAAATATGAGCAAAGAAAGCTGTGAAAAATTGTCTATCGTTTAAACTTTTGATCTTTTGTTCAAAGAAATTCACAAA
This sequence comes from Ictalurus punctatus, assembly GCF_001660625.3. Lineage (NCBI taxonomy): Eukaryota > Metazoa > Chordata > Actinopteri > Siluriformes > Ictaluridae > Ictalurus > Ictalurus punctatus. The sequence goes on from NC_030431.2 coordinate 18,480,789, forward strand.
AATAATCTGCTCTCATGGATAAACTATTGCAAACAGGTTTATTTAAAAAAAAATATCTGTGCTACATATAGGTGTGCAACAAGTTATTGGCACCCTTTTAGTCAATACTTTGTGCTACCTCCCTCTGCCAAGATAACAGCTCTGAGTCTTCTCCTATAATGCCTGATGAGGTTGGAGAATACATGGCAAGGGATCCGAGACCATTCCTCCATACAGAATCTCTCCAGATCCTTCACATTTCGAGGTCCACACTGGTGGACTCTCCTCTTCAGTTCACCCCACAGGTTTTCTATGGGTTTCAAGTCAGGAGACTGGGGTGGCCATGGCAGGACCTTGATTTTGTGATCAGTAAACCATTTTTGTGTTGATTTTGATGTATGTTTTGGATCATTGTCCTGCTGGAAGATCCAACCACGGCCCATTTGAAGCTTTCTGGCAGAGGGAGTCAGGTTTTCATTTAATATCTGTTGATATTTGACAGCGTCCATGATGGCATGTATCATAAAATGTCCAGGTCCTCTGGCAGAAAAACAGCCCCAAAACATTAAAGAGCCACCACCATATTTAACCGTGGGCATGAGGAACTTTTCCATATGGCCACCTCTCTGTGTGTGCCAAAACCACCTGGTGTTTATTGTCAAAAAGCTATATTTTGGTGTCATCTGACCACAGAACCCGATCCCATTTGAAGTTCCAGTAGTGTCTGGCACTCGAACCTACTCTTCACAGTGTGCTGAGACAATATAGACACGCGTCCAATTCCAGGTTGATTCATAACATTTCCAGTTGACTGGAACTTCTTAATTATTGTTCTGATGGTGGAAATGGGCATTTTCAGTGCGTGTGCTATTTTCTTATAGCCACTTCCCATTTTGTGAAGCTCAACAACCTTTTGCAGCACATTACAGCTATATTCCTTGGTCTTACCAATTGTTATGAATGACTTAGGGAATTTGGCCTGTGTGTTACCTCATATTTAAACCCCAGTGAAACAGGAAGTCATGGTTGAACAACTTCCTGTTCCCATTCACCCAGGTGTACTAAAATATGTTAAACATCAATGGGAATATACGTCAAATATATTTCTCACACGGATTTATGCGGTGCCGATAATTGTTGCACACATTTTTATACGATTTTTTTGGGGGGAATAAACCTGTGTTGTTCGCAACTGTTTGATATCCATGAGAGCAGAGTAGTTTTGTGAATTTCTGTACAAAAGATGAAAAGGTTAAACAATAAAAGACTAATTTTCACAGCCTTCTTTCCTCATATTTACCAAGGGTGCCAATATTAGTGGAGGGCACTGTATATGAGGAAGGGATAATCCATGGCTAGGTGTGTGTTACACGATTTTAATGCACGATGTGGAACCAAAGAACCACCCAACGGCAAGTGGTGCAAAATTTGACTAAAAGAATAAATACAATGGTTCATTTTTGTTAGTTATTTTATATAATATTCTATTCTATAATATAAAAATAAATATTCTGCCCACTCTAAATCATACACAGGGATAAAGTAGTGTGATAATATTACATTTATTTGAATGGTTTATGATAAATAGTTATTAGAGTGCACGTGCACGCACGCGAGAGAGAGAGAGAGAGAGAGAGAGAGAGAGATTGTGTGTGCAGTTTAACTACTGTAACTGTATGTTGCTATGGTTACAGTTGTTTATATGCAGCGCATTCGTTTAGAGCAGTGATTACACTGACTGGAACTACCTGTGCAGTACACGGTTTGAACATGTATTCAGACCAGAGCGTGGTATAAGAAATATTCATCTAAAATATTGACTGCAAGTCATTCAGGATGTATTTCACTGAAGCATTCGATGCAAAGACCCAAGTGTTGATTTTAAACAGGGAAATTGCTCGTTTTCAATGTGTTTAAATACATGACTCAAAATTACACACTCAACACACCCATCTCTACTTTGCATTCTTCACGAACAAGCGGGAAAAAACACGCCCATTTGACTTAATTACTTCTTCATTCACTAAAGAGGATGTGCAAACTATATACGTTCCTGTTATAGGGAACTATATATTTAGTTAAAGCAACCGCCAGTGAACTGTAATACATCATCAAGTTCAAGCTAAATGACCATGTTGTTTTATATTGCACAACAAACAAGTTAGCTGGGCAAAATCCACTTAACACAAACTAAAACTAGTTACCGTACATTACAAATCCATGCACATGAAAAAAAAATGCACTGGGGTCAGTGAGAGAAAACCCAAACGATGCATATATGTATGGTAAACCGTTCAGGCTGTCCTTAAAAAAAACCTGTGCATCTATGCAGTGGATCAGCTCTCTGTCTGCTTTGGATGTGGGTACGTGCAAAAAGAGAGTAGGTCAGCTGGGAATATAAATAGAACATTACAATAGGGTTAGCCAGAGCGTGTACACACCCTGTCATTTTAGCCTAAATAAACTTTAACTTTGGCTCAAGTGAAGTGAGTGCAAAAAGAGGAAAAGCTACTTTCGGTTCAGATGAAGAGCAGGAGCTTCATTTCATCCAGCTAGCTCAATAGAAGTTTGTGCTAGAGATGACAAACCTATCATTGCTGCATAAAGATACTTCAGAGAACCATTACGGAGCTTCGAAACAACCACAAATTAAACCTGCATACTTATACAGACATCCATTATGTTATCGTTTTACTTTGCAACACTTGTCTATGAATTTTTAGCAAATCTAAGTGCTAATACAGTACTGTGACGGACATGACTATTGACAGACACATCGGCCTGTTATATTTTAACTTACACCACGGTGTGGTTGAATTCTTGGTCAGAAGCTGTGCATTATTTTGGTATAACAACATGGCTCATCCTGTAGCTCTGGCTGTAACGTGAATGATACGTTTATATTAATGCGGTCACTAGAATGCGTTAGTGTTTCTATAATAACAGTTCATTCACTGGAATCTGTACGGCAAACGCTCCGAGTAATGTACGACTGATAAATGGATTTTTAAAGTGTTTTTTAACAAAGAAAAACGTATGATCATTGATGTCGTGACATTTTGGTTAAGAGACATTTATTTAGCATTTATGGAAGGAGTCTTGATCGTCAGCGCTTTTAAATAATCAATCAAGGTACAACACAAAGCTTCCTAGTCTTTAGGACAGAGGAATTTGTGTTTTCTGGTTTCTTAGTAAATGACAACCTGAGCTTTTTGAGAGAGAGCGAGAGAGAGAGATGATGAGGGAATTACTGTTTATCATGGCTATAACACGTTATAACAGGAAGTGAGGTGTCTCTTGGACATACCATCCATCCTTTTTCTGTACTGCTTTTCCTACACAGTGCCGCAGGGAGCCTGGAGCCTGTCCCCGAACCCAGGTTACTCGGGGCACAAGACAGGGAAAGGGGGTGCCAACCCATCGGAAGGCCCAATCGCTCACACATTTCCTACACGACAGACCATTTAGAGACGCCAATCAGCTTACAATGCATGTATTTAAACTGGGGGAAGAAACTGAAGTACACAGAGGAAACCCCCAAAGCACAGGGAGAACATACAGACTCCGGACACAGGGCGGAGGTGGGACTTGAACCCCCAAAACCAGAGGTTTCTTGAACATTCCACAACGTCAAAATCATAACTACAAACTGTTACAATGGCCATCGTGTCATTCATTTTCAAATCACTGCGGTGTAACGCAGTCCAGACCGTGCAGTTATACAAAGATGATCCACTTCTGGGTGGTAACACCACTGAAATCGTTGGCAAATCACTCCGGTTTAAGTGGAATAACACACTCCAGACCATGCAGTTACTCAAAAATATTCACTTCAGGGAATCACACCATCCTGATTATTTTCGTATAACCACACAGTCAGGAGTGAGTTACACCACAGTGATTTGACAATGATCACAATCTTTAACTTATTAATGTTGGCATGTTGTACACTTTAACAAGTAATAGTTCGATTTAATGCCGCGCAGTCCGTAGACTTTTCTTGTTATTCCTGCGGGCAAAAATGTTCGATTTTGCTGCTGCGTTTTTTTTCTTCTTCAAAACATACGACGCAACGAGTTTTCTGTGCTTTTTCTTGGCGGAAATTTGCAAAATTGCAATTGCACAAAATTGTTTTGCACGGTCTTTCTTGTTGGTAAATGAGGCCTTTTAGCTGTACTCATGTTCGACACATATGAATCGAAAAGAGCTCTGGCTGAACGCACGTTGTGAGGACGTCACATGACACGTCCTGGCTCAAAATCTGCGGTAATTTTTTTTTTTTTTTTAAATTGCAAGCTCCTCAGAATATTGCTGCGTTTGCTTGATTTTCCAGAGGGACGTCCGCGAGACAAATTAGCTCCTGTTGTGTGTTATTCCTTACATATCATCTACTGTTTTGTCTCTGCCTCCACTTCAATACAGTGTCGCAAAATATTAAAAACCATCACTTGTCTGCATGGGTTTCCTCCCACCTCAAAAAACATATCAGTAGGTGGACTGGGTACACGAAACTGCCCCTAGGTGTGAATGTGTGCGCACCTGGTGATATTCTGATGTCCCATCCAGGGTGTATTCCTGCCTCACACCTAGCGTTCCCGGATGGGCTCCGGATCCACCACAACCTTGTCCGGGATAAACCTTGTCCGCTTACTGAAGATGAAGGAATCAATAGATGGATGAAAATGTGTTTATTTAAATAGACTAACACTACATTGCCCTTGTGTGTCAAATTAGCATTTGCAAGGTATCTGCATGAGGTGTCCCACAAAAAAAACAGGCCATCAAGCAAAAACAGAGTTAGCTTAGTTTTAAATGAGTTTCAGTACACAAATGGGGTTCAAGACAGAAATGTTTTGTCAACACACAGACTTTTACACCGTAAACCAAAATTATGAGTTTTAAGTAAAGAAACAGGACGAGTTTAATTGCAGTTTTAAGCATAAACGAAAACAAGAGCTTTATTCAATGATGTGTGAGGTAATGATCTGGAAAAGTGCAACACACAAACAACAATTAAATCTATTTTTATCATTATCATCTTAAAAACTGGGGAAAGGTAGAATTTGGACAGTGTTTTATTGTTATCATTTTTAAATCGTCTTTGATGCTATATCTGATCTTATAATCGAAGACAGAGCTGAGACACAGTGAAAACCCTGTGTGTAAACACAGAGGGAAATGTTTTCTGACGCACATCTGGGAAAAAAAAAACTCCGACAAAAAGTTCCCCACAACAAAAAAAATAACCGACCCAAACACATTTATCCTCCACAATAAACACGACTTTAACCATTTTAATGCTGTGTTAAAATACTCGACAAAGGCTTTCAGCTCCTATTACATTTCACACAGAAAGCCGAATGCACTTTGTACAATGTAGTGTGGCTAAGAGTTATCACATCAACACGGCGAATTCGCAGCAAAACTTTAATATAAAGTATTTAGTATAAGCACAACAAGGTTTAATTGTATGAAGTGAGATAAAAGTGAGTGGAAAAACAACAAGACTGGAGAGAAGACGGAGCATGTGGTGCTGTAGGAGGCTGGAAACGCCAGAGGATTTTTTTTTTTTTTTTTTTAATCTTGGCGGTGAAAATGCTGAAAAGTTTCTCTGGCTTATAAGCGCCATTCACTTTTGTTTTTTTTCCTCTGAGAAACCACTAAAGTCTGACTGATAATTATCCACAATAAGTGGAGGCTCTATCCACCACAATTAATTAATAAAAACACACTTGTTTAAACCGTTTCAATATTGTTTTTTTCCCCCCGCAACAAGCCGCAGCTCGACTGGCTGCAAGTCGGTAAAATGCTGTAGTGCCGCGTTCAAGAGCGACTTCAAAACGTTGTTTACCTGCAGTCTCCGGTGCACAGATCAGGTTACCAGCACACAATCAAACTCAAAACTTTCACTCTGCAACCGCAATTCCACTCTAAACTGGGCTTTATATTCCGACATCTCCTGAACATCCTGCACACACACCACATCAGCGCGAAAAAAGAGGAAAAAAAAAAAATTCACTCTGACTGTGCGTTCAATCGAAGCTCATCCTCTTGCGGAAAGAAAAGAGGTGGTGTTTCCCACAAAGCACTGCAGCCGGGCAAAAATGGCACCTAGGAACACAGCAGCATCTGGAGGCTTCACTACACAACATGGCCTGATGAGTTACAGATGACTGCTCTGTGCCATGACCCGACCTTCACTGAGCACATTCAAGCGACATCATGTAACTGGAGCTCAGGACTAAATGTATGGCTGGAGCAATGTTGCTAACTCTTTTCAGGGGAAAGTGGCTAAGGCATGCTTAAGAAGGCCCTGCAACTCGCCAAATGGCGTTATGATCATTTGCATATTCAATGATTCGCTGTGATCGTTTGCATATTCAATGATCCATCAAGATCATTTCCGTGTTCAATGATTCATCAAGATCATTTGCATATTCAATAATTGATCGAGATCATTTGCCTATTCAATGAGTCATCGGGATAATTTGCATATGCAATCATTTGTCGAGTTTGTTTACATATTCAATGATTCGTCGTGATCATTTACATATTCAGTGATTCATAGTTCATATTCAATGACTGATAAAATATAAAACTTTTCTAACTAGGCTAGTTTGGTGTTGCTAGCCAAGAGGAGGCACAACTAAGCTATCATTGTCTGGGTTTAGCTGCTACAGTGCCATGCAAAGTACATTATCTTTCCTTATGCTCTGCTCATACCATGTTCACGTAAACTGGAACTCATATAGACATTTACGCATCTTGTTTTCCTGCTCAGCATCAGAGGATGTTAGTGTTTCAGCTTCAACCCCTTTACGGGTTAAGAAAAAAAATATATATCCGTTTTTCCTCACACTGACTGTGAGCTAGCGTTTGGCAGAATTGAGACCATCAGCCAATAAGACACGTCTCCACCGTCTTCTTTTACTGACGTTCAGTTACGTAGTGACAAACTGCTCCAAGTGGAGAATTATTCGTGGCTAAAGAAAAACGCCTCAGTGCAAAACGTGATTTATTTTAAAAACGCATTTCACTTATTGTTTTCTTAACAATAAATGTGTAACGCAAGTAACGTAATTTTATTGACATCGGTAACTGTAATCAAATTACATCAATTACATCAATTTAAAATGTAATGCATTACATAACATAACTGCGTTATCAGAAAAAAAATCATTAGATTACAGTAATGCGTTACACCCAACTCTGCTCTCCAGTACCAAAAATTTCTTGCATGTTGTTAATTTCAAGCTCTGGTGGCCTTGTTAAAAATCAACTTTTTTTTTTTTTTTTTTAAATATGTAAAAATGTAAGTTCGGTGAAAGCAACCATGTAACGACAGAGCATTTAATTCAAATCATAATAAAAAAATACTCCCTTCAAAAACAACACCTACTTACAAGTACAGCAAATTTTCCCTCACCTTCAGCCAAATACCGTGAATATTTGTCAAGATCATGTGAGCATACGCAGGCATTCCAATCCTGAGCGGATTTTGGAGTTCAGCGAGGAAAAGCGTAGTGCCTGCAGTGATCAGTGGTCAAGAGACATCCAGCAGGATGAGAAACCAGAGATTAGAGATGTGGTTCTACAGATCACTCGTCGTACGTGTGATGTCTCTAAATGCCGCTTCGTTTCCCTTCAATCACCATTCACCACACACGCCACAGAAACTGTATTTGTGATCTTCTGGAGAAGGGAGTGTCCAAGCTTAAACTCAGCATGGCTTTAGGGAGCGAGCCAGAGGCCTCTCCTGAGTAGTTTTTTTTTTTCAGTCCTGGTCCAGAGGCCCTGTACAACTAGTTTTGCGGACATTCCACAACATTAAATGTAACTACAAACAGATAAAAAGTAATTCTTTACTAATTAAAAAAATGTCATTGTTGGCAAACTACTTTGATATAAAAGGAATAAGAAAAAATAAACACTTTGCATGGTAACAGTAACTCCACTTCACATCTGCCACGTCAAACCACCTTGCCACTGATTATTTTCCCATAACAGCATGTCCTGTTGTGTTTTATTCCTTATATACACCACTGGAGGGTTTGCTGTTCCCTGTACACAGTAAAATCTACAGTTACCACCTACACTGTTTATTCACGTCCATTTGGACACAAATGAACACTGAAAGAGTTCATTCAGCACTCTAGGTGTTAATTCAACACTGGGGATTTTGCTGTGTAGGAGTGGTGTTAATAGAGTTATGGCCTGTGTTAACTTTTCACCACATATAGTCCTTTGAAACTTGTCCAAATCTCACACACAAAAAAAAAACCCCAACATCTTTACTTCACATCATTTCATCTGCTTTCATATGTCTCTACTTGAGCAATGGTTTCTTTCTAGCCACCTATTCATACAGTCCTCAGTTATGCACAGCTCTTGAAATGGTTGTCTGGTCAACTTTCTGCAACTCCTTCAGAGTCAGTGCGTTTACATGGACAACAATATTCCGATATTAACCCGATTAAGACTCTGATTGAGAAACTAGCATGTAAACAGTGATTATTGATGACCTTAATCCGACTAAAGTCATACTCGAAGTAAACACAAATCGAATTAAGACATGTGGAGTATTCCTTTTTTAGTCGCATTATCGCATTACAGACATGTACACACCTTAATCACACTATTAACATTGTGTGAGAGTTTTCACTGCATTTTGCGACAGGACATGTACACACACGGCAGTGCTCAAACGTTTGACGGCAAACAAGAGAGCACGGCTGCGTCCCAAACCGCGTACTTACCTACTATATAGTAGGTGTAATACATGTATTTCTATATAGTAGGTAAGTACACGGTTTCGGAAGCAGCCCACGGCTTCAAGCAATCGTCTATTTGCACGTATAGCATGACAAATAATTAACTGCACTTTGTAAAAAAAAGGCGTCCGTAAAAATTAAAAATAAAAACGTCCAAAACTGTATACGGTACCATAACGAAGACGAACTGTATGTCAATACATGACGATCAATACGTCGGACGGTGTGGCGTGGGGACGTAATGACGTGTGCTGTTAATCGATCTATGTTCTATAACATGGAAAACAGGAACATGAAAGGAATATCCTAAAAGCGACTCATGTAAATACCTTAATCAGAATATTGTCTTATTCAGAATAAGGTCAATAATTACATTACTGCTGTCGATGTAAATGTAGTCAGTGTCTGTTGGCCTCACTGCGGCTCCCCCTCACCAGCCTTTATCTTGTTTTTATGCTGAGTGTTGAGGGACAGCCTTGTCTAGGTCTGCTTGGATGACGTGATGCAGCTTCCACTTTCTCACTATAGATCCAACAGTCCTTACGGGGATGTCCAACCTCTTAGATATCATTTCGTATCCTATTCCTAAGGTATGAAATTCTATTACCTTATCTAGAGCATGACAGCTGTTTTAATATTTCACAAGTGAAGGCCAATTATAAGTCAATTTGCTGTAAGAGGACACGAGTTTTGCAATAAAACCTACTGAGAGGAAAAATGTGTGTACTTCCATCCATTTTCTGTACCGCTTATCCTACACAGGGTCGCAGGGAGACTGGAGCCTATCCCAAAGAACTCGGGGCACGAGGCAGGGGGACACCATGGACGGGGAGGCGAACCCATTTCAGGACACACACACACACACACACACATTCACACACCCATTCACATACTACGGACAACATGGAAATGCCAATCAGCCTACAATGCATGTTTTTGGACTGGGGGAGGAAACGAGAGAACCCAGAGGAAACCCCCGAAACACGGGGAGAACATGCAAACTCCGCACACAGGGCAGAGGCGGGATTCGAACCCCCAACCCTGGAAGTGCGAGGCAAACGTTACGTATTAACAATAGAACACATTTTTTCAAGTATTATGGGACTAATCAGGTGTCGGTTCTTTAATAACATTATTGTTTTTCGCTTTAAAAAGGGACTGAAGATAAAAAAAATCTTTCCCCCCAATTTCCTTCTTTAAATACTTAAATAAATACAGGGTATATAAACACTCTTAACTAACAGGTTGTTGTAATGTGGCTTCACAGTTTCATTGGCGTTCAATTAACAAAACTTTAGCAAAACTAAATATTGCAGTTAGGGATGCAACAACGCCATTTTTCCAGATTGAGTACGAGTACATCTTTTTAATACTCCAAGACAACGGGAATCAGGGACATCATGGAACATTCATGGAAGCTCTGTTTACATTTCCACAGCTTAACAGTAGTCATGAAAAGTGCCCAAGTGGATGCCCATGCACATATGCTACAAGGCTTGTTGTCTATAACATTAGCATGCTGATTTTAAATGAAGTGCATTAGCGAGCTACAGTAGTATACCGATACTAATGTTTGTCCAAAAGTGTTCTGTCAAAAATGTTGGAGATACAAAAAGCTGAATTGTACGCCCATGTGCATTGTTTCTCCTTATCGTTTCTCAACATTTTTTGGAATGATAAATGATAATCACACATGATGGCTTCCATGTGAACTGGAAGGACAAACAGAGCTCTTCAGGCCAAACGGCCTCATTCTGAAAGAATGCGAGAATGAAATCATTTAGGCCGACCCCTTGATAAATCAGCTTGGTGTGGCTTCTTTGTTTCTTCCAGCTCATCATTTTATTGACCTTCAGTTCCTCTATGGCCTCTATTGAGTACGAGTACATCGTTTTAATACTACCAGATACCGGGAATCAGGGACATCATGGAACATTCGTGGAAGCTCTGTTTAGGTTTCCCAAGCTTAACAGTGGTCATGAAAAGTGCCCAAGTGGATGTCCATGCACATATGCTACAAGGCTTGTTGTCTATAACGTTAGCATGCTGATTTTAAATGAAGTGCATTAGCGATCTACATTAGTATACTGATGCCAGTATAGGTCCTGATGCGTCTCTAAGAGTATCACGACATTAGTATATATGGGGCAGTGGTGGCTTGACGGTTACGGCTCTGGGTTACTGATCAGAAGATCGGGGGTTCAAGCCCTAGCATTGCCAAGCTGCCACTGTTGGGCCCTTGGCCAAAGGCCCTTAACTCTCTCTGCTCCAAGGGCGCTGTATCATGGCTGACCCTGCGCTCTGACCCCAGCTTCCTAACATGCTGGGATATGCAAAAAAAAAAAAAAAAAAGAATTTCACTGTGCTGTAATGTATATGTGACTAATAAAGAGTCATTATCATTATATCCCACACCTCTACCAAGTACGTACAGTAGACAAAAAAAGAGATATTTTGTGATTTGTGAAAATCTTTCACACACACCTCATATGTTATGATGAGAAGATGATCAAGCAGCACTAAAGATCTGTCACTTTGACTAGCTAAATCTTATTAATATTGCATACTGTAGACATCATTTGTGGGCCGAGTCATCGTAATTGATGACTTTGATCGTCATCGTAATTTCCTCTGCAATTACACTTTCAGTCAGAAGGTCTTTTTTTTTTGTCTAAAAATGTTGGAGATACAAAAAGCTGAATTGTACGCCCATGTGCATTGTTTCTCCTTATCGTTTCTCAACATTTTTTGGAATGATATATGATAATCACACATGATGGCTTCCATGTGGACTGGGAGGACAAACAGAGCTCTTCAGACCAAACGGCCTCATTCTGAAAGAATGCGAGAATGAAATCATTTAGGCCGACCCCTTGATAGCTGAGCTTGGCGTGGCTTCTTTGCTTCTTCCAGCTCTGTTGTCGTTTTATTGACCTTCATTTCCTCTATGGCCTCTGAAATGTCTCTCAGGGGAAGTGACTAAAACCAGGAAGTTATTCTTTCAGTATGACAAGCCACTGCCCTAACCCAAACCCAGAAACCTCTCACTTCGTGAAATGAATTGAAATGCCCAGCAACTGAACCATGGTTCTTTAATGGTTTTAAAGGACACAATGCACGCTTGTGGTGAAAGCTGCAAAACAATTTGTCTCACCACCAAAAGAGGTCTAATTAGATTGAGCAGAAACTCAAAGATTTGCTTTAAAAGAAAAGCTGTGCAGAGTCTCTAAGAGTCTCTGCTCTCTTTGGTCTTTAACCGTCCATTAGTCAGTGCATCGATCAGAAGAACACCTTCGTCAGGACAGGCTGTTATTACAAAAAGATCACTTAAAACTGTCTCAACACCATTCACTAATTGTTCTTTTTTTGCTAATAATCGAGAAAGACTGATTTTCCACTCTGTAGTCTTTAATGAGATCTTTGCTATTCAATTAAATTAACTCTGACTTATCCTTCTTGATCTCTTTGTTTGCTTAGTTTGCAAATCAATTCAAATAAATAAATAAACTAATAAATAAATAAATCTGTGCGGATGGACAGATAAGGATATACTGATCCGATACCAAGTACTGACATGAAACAGTGGATCAGTACTGGATCTGAACTGACATGTTTTTCTATCCAGTCAACTGATAGACTGTATTTTGTGTGTTAAATGCATTATGATAAGGAGTCTTTATTGGTCACATATACAGTAGAGCACAGTGAAATTGTTTTCTTCGCATACCCCAGCATGTCAGGAAGTTGGGGTCAGAGCGCAGGGTCAGCCATGATACAGTGCACCTGAAGCAGAGAGGGTTAAGGGCCTTGCTCAAGGGCCCAACAGTGGCAGCTTGGCAGTGCTGGGGCTTGAACCCCCGACCTTCTGATCTGTAACCCAGAGCCTTAACCATCAAGTCACCACTGCCTCCCAGTGCAGACTGATGCAACACACATCTTTCATGTGAATGTAGGACACGACTTGTCTTAAAGTTCCTGTGAAGTGTCTTGAAACATGCACTGAAACTGGGAGTCAGGGCAGGACTTCTTGAGTGGCTCCTCCCCTTTTAAAACAGCTGGTAGAGTTTAGCTTACCTCACAGCCCGGGCTTGAAATGTGCACTGAAACTGTGAGTCAGGGTGGGACTTATAGAGTGGCTCCTCCCCCTTTTAAAATAGCCATTAGTGTTTAACTTACCTCACAGCCCGGGCTAAGCCGTACTTGACGGTTAGTCCAATGGATTTTTATAATCTTGGAGGAGGGACACTTCCGATTCTAGAGAGCATTTGATTAGACAGAAAATCTGATGAGAAGCTGAAGTGCAGAATGATGTCATCAAAATTGTTGATCCGTATTGGTGGTAGAAAGAGACTGTACATTTTGAATGCATATCTCTTCTAAATGCGAATCCTGTCATGGTTTTAGGTTTGTTTTAAGGCTATAGATAATCTTAAGGCTAACACATTCATACTAAAAGCCACAAAACCTCCATTTTGATTTCGTGGGGACTTTCACCATTCCGTCTCTGATAATTCACAAAACTTCATAATGGTCAGTATGAAATCCTACTGTAGTATCAGTGTGGTTTTAAGGATAAAAAAGTGAATCGGGGCATGCCTAGCATCAGACCCAGATGCACTTTTATGTTCTTAGTAGGAATGCATTGATACCTATACTGGTATCGGATATCCGTCTGATATTGTGCTCATTCACTGTTACCCATACTCATAAAAAATGCTCTGATATCCACATCCTATCATGTCATGTGCATATAAACAGACGACATGAAATGACAGCAATCGTGACACTTGCTGCAAACTAAGCAAAAATACCAGCATCATCCTATAACATTAGTAACCTGATAAAACATCTTATCTCTATCATTTTTATGATTATTTTCCCTGATTTTTCTCCCTCATTTTGCTCTCTTTAACTCCTAGCCACAGATGGCTGTGGCATCATCGGGAGTTGAACTTCCGATCTCCAGGCGACTGGACGAATACGTTTCGCTTGCGGCATTCATCTCCGGCCAACCTGAACATACGACAGCTGTATCAGTGTGTGTGGTCATCAAAAATGAGAGCAAGACGCTGTAAATCGAGCGTACGCAATTTGTATTTGGTATTTGCGAGGTTGAAGCAGTGAGGCAAGCATGCAAACTGTCGAGTGTGAGGGCAGTTCAGTTCTGCAAGTACTGAGCACTGAGAAACACACTTCCTTTCTCCCCACTCACCAGTGTCCACTTTGAAAGAAACTCCCATGTCGTCTGAGACTGATTAACACCACTGTTCTGTACCACTTATCCTACACATTTACTTTTATTCATTTAGCAGACGCTTTTATCCAAAGCGACTTACAAATGAGGAAATACAAGCAAAGCGATATATCAAGCGGAGAACAATACGAGTAGTGCTACCATGCAAGATCTTTAATTGAGTTCTAGAAGAAGCAAAGTGTGCAGAGTAGAGGGGTAAGAGCCAGTGTAAGGTGGGTTTTTTTTGGTTTTGTTTCTTTTTAGGGGTTGGTTATGTGCTCAAGGAAGAGGTGGGTCTTTAGCTGTGGTTTGAAGATGAACAGATTCTGCTGTCCAGTTAGTGTGAAGGTTCTGGAAAGGGACCTTGAGCCATGCTGAGTAGGCACTACTAAGCGTCGGTCATTAATCGATCACAGGGTCACACAGGGTAACGGGGAAGCCCAGGGAACTCGGGCAGGGGACACCCTGGACAGGGGCCCATGCATAACATCGCTATAACATAAGTGATAACAGAAACTAAATTGTCTCTTGGACATTCCATCCATCCATCCATCCATTTTCTGTACAACTTAGGGTCAGGGGGAGCCTGGAGCCAATCCCAGGGAACTCGGTTCACAAGGCAGGGTACACCCTGGATGGGGTGCCAATCCATCGCAGGGCACAACTGCATACACGTTCACACACCCATTCACACACTACGGACAATTTGGAAATGCCAATCGGCCTACAACGCATTGGCTGTACACGGGAAGGCCGAGGAAGCCGGAGAACATGCGAGTTCCAAAATATGGTTAGCCAGTTGTTATGTTAATCAAATAAGCAGTTCTTGGCTATTTTTATGGCGCTTACAAGATTAGAACATTTTTCTTGACAAATTCCAGGTCATTCTCCAGCCAAGTGGCTCCAAAATTAACCACGTGGTCACTGATGGTCAAATACGTTTATGTAGAAATGACATGAAATGAATCAGCATTAAAATAATTAATTAGATGAAGTTAGTATTAATCAGCACTAAAAAGCCGGCTCAGACCAAAACGGAGATATGAAAAACTGGCCTGTGTGATCTTGTCATAGAGTTCCTCATAACAATGTGATAGTTCCTCTTCACCCAGAAAACCCAGAACAATCCTGATTATCCTGATGTATCAGTCCTACGTGCGTGGGCTGAACTGGGCATGTACGATCCTCCCCACTGATTCTGAACACTCCTCCACTTCCCTCTCTTGGTTTCAGCATTGCAATCATACTCAAACTCCAGAGCCTGGGCAGAGGAAAATAAACAACACTAGAAAACAACTGTGCCTGAACCAGCATGTGCTAGCTACACTCCGACAGCACTTTGCGGTACATTAGCGAATTCCTTCGAGAAGCTGAAAGCCTGAGCATGCATTGTGTCTGGATCTCTCGCTCCTCAAGGATAACCTGAGCCATTTTGCCCTTGACAATAATTCATCAGAAGATGAAGTACAGACCGTGAAGAAGTCCGCCTTGATGGCTAGTGGGAGGATTCAGAGCCGTGACTCAGACCCACAGTACACCCTGGTCAGGAACTCTGAGGCTCAGCTAAGAGGAAGCAGTAACCTGATAAAACCTCTGAGAGAACAAAGGAGAAGGGAATGGAATCTCCACACACGCGAACACTTTGGGTGGCATCCGTATTCAAGTTCAGTTCAGGGTGAGCTTCTAATTCATCTTAATGCGTCAACATGTTTTTGAACACATGTTGCTCTTTTAACACTCCAACTGCAAGACAACTGTCTTGATGCCTTGCTGCGTCTTAGAAGGCAGCACTGTGAACTCGTAAGGAAGCATGACGTGATACCAGTCCCAGCCTCAGAGGCCACAGAGCATCTGATATCTTTCGTGCACTTTTTTGGCCACGAGCTTCAGAATCTTCAGAAACCTCTATGTTTACACACTTCTGTGCGGTTTGTAATAAAATAAAACAAACTTTTGAACACCGGGACACTGAAAAAATAAAGTTCACAAAATATCACCTTTCATGATCTGAGGAAGAAACCTTGAGAGGAACCAGACTCCGAAGGGAACCCGTCTTCATCTGGGTAACAGCGGATAGTGTGAAAGTAAAAGAAAGTTGATTTTGGTTTTAAGATGAAGTTTAACCTCCAACCCTTTTTTACTGCAGGTTTCGTTTTGAAAATATTCTCATGTGAGCATGTGAATTGCCAGTAGAGACAAAACCGTATTTTAGATACGGTTCACCAAAGGAGCACGAGATTTTCCCAGTAAAGTGGGAATCGCTCGACTTTTCAGGAGTAGCCTATGTGTATAGCCTGCCTTGTACTCTTTGAGGTTCAGGAAGCTGTCCTCCGTAAAATGCGCTGTGCTCAAGCAAACGTTTGGGTTGTACTGCTCAGGAAATAAACAGTATAAATAAACAGTAACCTCTGATTCCTAATTTCGTCCGTTTTCGGAAGGCCGAAGGGTTTTCGCCATCGCACCGAAACACGCAGAGTCTCCACGACATGGCGCCTGAATTCACTGAAGCCTCGCCGTCGTTCTTTGCGCCTACCTTTGGGCGGGATCATGCTGATGGTACACGCTGTGACGTAGACGTTTGTGGAAGTAAATTCTGGACTTTCGATCGACGTGTTTTGGGCAGGTCTGGAGCAGTGGTCTCTCTGTTAGAAAAAATAAATCCCTTTGGGGGAAGACTATGAGCTTTGGGAGCTTTGCAGATCTTATACATGCGCAAACAGATACGTTACACACCCAAACAAAAGGAAAACATTAAAAAGCATCATACGACTCATTTAATACGAGCGCGAAACAACGACGGTGTTAACATGCGAATCAAATGACGTTTTAATGATTACGGCGAATCAGAATGCTGTCCTGATCTGAATCG
The DNA here is from genome assembly GCF_001660625.3 of Ictalurus punctatus. Taxonomy (NCBI): domain Eukaryota; kingdom Metazoa; phylum Chordata; class Actinopteri; order Siluriformes; family Ictaluridae; genus Ictalurus; species Ictalurus punctatus. Next base: position 18,497,641 of record NC_030431.2, read on the forward strand.
GGCAATCGTACTGCGGGGATTACTAATTCGATTATTTCCAAATCGCTCTTAATATCAGAATATTGACGTGCATGTAAACGTAGTCAGTGTTTGCTTTTCACAGACACTGATGTCTACGTATATGCAGTGGAAACACCAGTGCTGTTCTAGAGGTTCAAGAGGTTTGAGTAAGGAAACAACATTTCAAAGCAAAAATCTGAAACACTGGCCTGCTTGGGCTCCAGAACGCCGTCAGAGATGAGGTATACAGTACAGTATGATGAAGAATACTTGTACACTGCTGTCACATCTCGGCTGGGTGGAAGTATTTGACTAGGTAAAAGCAGGAATATGTTTAAACATTCTGAACACGACTCCCTTCCTACAAATACAGACGGAGTAGACGGCACTTTTAACATTTCTGACACATCCATTATCATTATCGTCCAAGGCTTAACGCAATTCCCATGGTTTTTGTTTTTTTGTTGTTTTAATGTTTTAAACCCTACATAAAAGCCCAATTATTGTCATTTGTACACAGATGCAGAAATTAGGAGAGAATAATGATGCATCTGAGGTTTGATTATTTTCCCATCACACACACACACACACACACACACACACACACACAAGCACACACACAAGCACACAGAGCCTGGTACTGCTTGCAACCAGTTCTCTCCTTTCCCTGCGGGATCAGGCTCAGGTCAGGAGATAACCATGGGACGTGCGGATTACTCTGATGACTCAGCAAAGACCTCAGAACTCCAGCTCACACTCTTCACTGAGTGAACCTGCACTCCGGATACACTCTCTTCCATAAATAAATGACCGATTAACCGAGATAAAACCTGGAATGGACTTGAGTTAGCTTCTGCGACTTGACATATCCTCCCATTAGATATTATTCATCTTATCAATCTGATTGGTCAGAATGTGTTGATTTAATTCTCTATAAGAGTAGCTCCAACAGTAAATCCATGTCACACCCCTCTTCATCTCCCACTGGCTTCCTGTAGCCGTCCGTATCAAATTCAAGGCCTTGATGCTCACGTACAAGACCTTGTCTGGAACAGCACCGCCCTACCTCAACACTCTCCTGAAGGCTTACGTTCCCTCACGCAATCTGCGATCGGTGAACGACCGATGCTTAGTAGTGCCTACTCGGCGTGTCTCAAGGTCCCTTTCCAGAACCTTCACACTAACCGTCCCTCAGTGGTGGAATGAACTTCAACCACAATCTGGACCACAGAATCTGTCACTATGTTCAAAAAACAGCTAAAGACCCACGTCTTCCGTGAACACCTAACTAACTCTTAAAATGCCAACCCCACATCATCGTAAAATAAATAAAATAAAATAAAATAAATTAATAAATACTCTGGCTCTTACACCTCTACTCTGCGTACTTTGCTTCTATAGAACTCAATTATAAAATCTGGTATGGTAGCACTACTTGTATTGGATAAAAGCATCTGCTAAATTATTAAATGTAAATGTAAGTAAATGTAAATCCGGCTGCAAGGCAAATTACAATGTATTAATCCACTCCTTCTAACGTGTTTCTATAGTAACGACTAATTCACAGAGTGTGTGTGTCACAGCGCGGTCCGATCAGAACTCAAATTCCCAAGATGCAATGCTCACTTCTCAGGCACGCATGCGCTCACCATCCGCGGAGTTCTGATCAGACACACCTGGCACCAATCACACACACACACACTAGTACTTAGGAAGGACATCCACCCGGGATCTGCGCGAAGTATACGCTCAGTAACTTAGTTTGCTGCGTTACCAAGCTCTTCTAGTTCATTGTTTCTTATGATCTTCGACCCTCGCTTCTCGTCTCGACTACGCTACCTGGATATCCCCATTTGGATTGTTCGCCCGATCGCTTGACCCTTGCTGACTCTACGACTACGCTTCCGGAACTTCCCGACACTACTCGGTTCACTCGCCTCCCGCGCCTGCTTCCGTACCATCTCCAGGTTCGTGACAGTGTGGTGGACATTCATATAATCCAGCTCTAACAATAAACAGAGTTATTATGAAGTGTTGTCATTTAAATGTGCAATAGTAGATTTAAAAAAAAAAAAATCTTACTGATGATCTGGAAAAAACACGTTGAATATGATTAAAAGTACTTGTCTACATTATGGCTTGAGAACAAGTGTAGTATGTGGCTGAGAAAATCCGTTTGGGAAACTGGTTTATGGTCCAGAATGCTTGTATGTTTAAATGGCTGTCTTTCTATAGAGGACATCACGGTAGCCGAAACTCATCGTGGCCACGCCCACTGAGTTAAAAAAAAATGAGCGGCAGCATTAGTGTACAGCGTGAATTCCACGAAAACACAGAAACGCATCTAAAATGGGAAAAAGCTGTTGCGCAATTGACTGACATAACTGCGATCGCACTCATCTACAAACATCAGTACTGCTAGATGCCAACGTGTCTCTCCAAATCCTGCCATACGTGTTGACCTGCCTGGCAAAATTGTCCCTGCCTTCTCTGCAGCTATCCGAGGTTTCAATGGGGGCGCATTCGTTCTCTGAGTGTGTTTTACCTTCAAAAATATATAACGTTAGTACGTGGAAGCAGTGTTACCTACAAACAAACTAGGACTAGCTAGCTTACGGATTACCAGAATAAAATTCAAATATTTGTATGTACCTGTCCACATTCAATCAGAATGTCTATTGGTGTTCTTGTCACTTTAATCTCTCCAACAAATCCCACCTTGAAGTAGGACCAAGCATCAAGGCTTTTGTATGCCTTCAAGCTTTGCTTAAAATCAGGAACATATAAATGTCGGGGAAACCGATTTCTGGCCGCATGCCAATGTCCATAGACCACAGGATTTCAAGTCCAACTACTTTTAATTTAAGATGATAATCGTTAGTTATACTAGCGCTTTCACAGCTTCCACTATTAAATGGGCGGCTGTGTCTCAGGTGGTCGAGCGGGTTGTCCACTAATCGTAGGGTTGGCGGTTCGATTCCCGGCCCACATGACTCCACGTATCGTAGTGTCCTTGGGCAAGACACTGAACCCCAAGTTGCTCCCGATGGCAAGTTAGTGCCTTGCATGGCAGCTCTGCTACCATTGGAACCAGCCATTTTACTGGATGTTTTGCCACTCAGTCCGGCCAAGGCGGGCGTGTTCCAGCGGGAAAGTGATGTCAGTGCTCATGACATTCCTCAATGTCCTTCACTCCGCCCCATCTCAGCGTCAAATCGGCAAACGCCCAGCACAGCCAGATAATTCTCTTCTGAGCAAAAAATTCTAATTTATTACTGGTGAAGGAGATGAAGCTGGACGCAAAATTGATGCTATTACACCTAGACAGGTATGTAAACACAATCTGTATAAAGCTTTGATTTGTTCAAATGTTATACCCATCCATCCATTTTCCATACCGCTTTTCCTACACAGCGTGGAGAGCCTGGAGCCTATCCCAGGGAACTCGGGGACATCCTGAATGGGGTACCAATCCATCGCTGGGCTCAATCGCACACACACTACGGACAATTTGGACATGCCAACCAGACTACAACGCATGTCTTTGGACTGGGGGAGGAAACCAGAGTACCCGGAGGAAAGAGCTCATAAGAAGAGCTTGTGAACATTCTCATAAATCACTATGAGCTGAATTTTGTGTGTAAAGAATATTTTAACTTGTTGAAAGTCTGAATTCACTTGAAAGTCATGTCACGACAGTACTCGGGTTCTGGGAGCCGAGCTTTGTCTACGTGACAAATCGGGATCTTTGGTGTGGGGGTGGGGGGAGTGTAGAACTTTTCATCGTTTATCATTTTTTGCTTCAGCATATGTGAAGGAGCGATTGTCTTTCTCAGTATTCTGTCTACTCTCCACTCACAACATGTAAACAGCTCCTACATCAACCTTCTTTTGGCTCATTACTGACCTCTAGCAGCTTACACGCACACAAACACACACACATATGTTCCCCTAAAGAGAAAAGTTGATGCATTTTACAGAGGAAACCACACTATACACCCAAAACCACTTCCTTTGGTCGCCATGGAACTGAAAATGTACTTGACCACTAACAGGCTATTTCAAAAGCAAGAAGACGCTATCAGAAGATATTTTATTTAATATCATGTGACATAAACTGGTTGCGCAATGCCTACAGAGACCAGAGAACTCAAAACCCGTCCCCTACCTCCATCTGCAAACTGACTTGATTTCTAAAAATCACACGCTGCACATTTAATACCAATGCTTAGAAGAGCAGTGCTCAGAAGAGTAAGTTCAGAGTGCCATAGGCATGGTGGGAAGGCAGACTGAAGTAGGCAGACTCAGACGTTTGGCAGCGCGCCTGCCGGGCTGACTCACATCGCTGGCCCACGATACAGTCTCAGGAGCCAAGAAGCGACAGCTTCCTCAGCACACGCCGAGAGGCCACGAGCCCCGACATGCAGGTGTCCGTCACATGACATCAGCACACATCAGCGGGCCACCTGGCACACGCGTCAACACACAAACATGTTTACTGCACGCTAGCCAGTCACGCAGGAATAACGCTGAAGTCCAACGTAATAAACAAAACGCAGACGATGAAAAGACTCTGCTGACTCATCGTTACTGCATGATAGTGGTGCGTCAGTTACTTATCTTTAACGCCAGTCTAATAAGAATATTGATATATTTCGTCACTACATTTTAGGACTGAATGTTATGGAAGAAAATGACATCGCAATGCTTTATGCCTTGCAACCTAAAAAACCGGGCAAACCCGTAACGTGTCGGAGTTTAAGATTGATTAATGCGTTAATTGCGTGAGAAATAAAACCCAACATTGCACGCTGTTATAGGAAAATAATCAACAACAGGTTTCGCTTCAGGCCATTACAACCCCAGAGTTGATTATTTTCCAAAGAAAAGCATGTCCCGAACTGTTTTATTCATTTTATAAGACAGCAATTTGCCAATGATTACAACTTTTAGATTTACTAACGAGGATTTCTGTCAATCTAGCCGATGGTTATCATTGTATTGCAACTTGGATGGTTACTAGAGCCGCAATTTAAAGAACATTCCTTCGACACGGAGAAAAAATAGCATGCGCGGGAAATGATGCATTAAATGAAATTTTTAAAAGTCTAATATTAATACAATTATACAAAAAAAAAAAAAAAACTGGGTTTTTAAAAAAAATTATTTTTCGGCTTCGGTTTTTCAGCACATCGCTATTTATTAATAAACGACCCGTTTATAGTTACATTTAACGTTGTAGAACATCCGAGACACAAGTATAAACAGGCATTCCCTCATCAGACTCTCTTTTTATTATATTTGTTATATTACTAAGAAACCAGAAAGCACAAAGTATCTTCTGTTGTGGAAAACACACTAACTGTTACAAAGCCCTGACACTGGAGACTCCTTACATAAATGTTTAATAAACATCTCCTGACTGAAAACATCACCATATCAATGATTATTTATTTATTTTTGCTAAATAACAACACGTTTTTTAAAAAAAAATCCGTTTATTATTAGACTTAAATGATATGAAGCGTCGGCCATACTTCCAAGTCTTTATTGTGAACGCGTTAATATAAATCAGTCTCTCCAGGATTTTGTGAGGAAATTCATGCAAAATCAAGGAGGAGCTTGCAATCTTTCAAAATGACTGCAGATTTTCCTGCATCATGTGACATCATCACAATGTGCCATGACGTAATCGCAACGGCGCATTCGGTCAAAGCCCTCTTCGATTCACGCGTGTCGAACGAGTACAACTAAAAGCTCTTGTTTACAAACAAACATCACTGCGAAAGAACGCGCAAAACAACTTTGTGCAATTCGCCAAGTAGGCAATCTTTTTTGGCCGCAACAATCACGAAAAACCTACGACTTGAATAACAGCCGGCACTGCTGTTGTAGAAAATGAATCAACACCTTTTGACCAATCAGATCAAGAATTCCAGGGCACTGTGGTATAACTGCAGGTCCTCTGTAGTAAACGTGGAATGAATATCTCAAACGTTACGCCAAAGAAGTAGCGTGTCGGAATTGTCAACATTCACAAAACAGTAGGTGAGAAATCCCCGGATGAACTACTGCTTCCGCTCAGATTCTGCAGTATGGAAGTAATGCACACCGAGCTATCCCATAAAGCAACGGGACTGGCGCTGTCAGAATCAAAAATGGCGGAAGGCAGCGCGTCAGCACTTTTTAAGTTGTTGGTCACATGACAACGCCAACATAGCGGATGTAATACGTATGGAGTTCATACTACACACATATACTGATCAGTACGTAGTGCATCAGTTGGTACTGAATCAAACGTAGTAAGTACTGTCACAGTACATGATTTCGGATGCAGCCAGGGATGTGTATATAATATGATATGCCCGATATTGATCCAGTGGGGACGGAAACTGAAATTTTGTTAGTTTGCCTCGCACCACCGGGGTTGGGGGTTCGATTCGCGCCGCTGCCCTGTGTGTGTGGAGTTTACATGTTCTCTCCGTGCTGCGGGGGTTTCCTCCGGGTGCTCCGGATTCCCCCCCAGTCCAAAGATATGCAGTGTAGGCTGACTGGCATGTCCAAAGTGTCCGTAGTGTGTGAATGTGTATGTGATTGCACCCTGCGATGGACTGGCACCCCGTTCAGGGTGTACCCCGCCTTGTGCCCGATGCTCCCTCGGATAGGCTCCAGGTTCCCCCGTGACCCCGAGGGATAAGCGTTATAGAAAATGGATGGATGGACTTTTTTCACCAGGGCCTCAAACATAGCGTATTGAAATCACTATGATATAATAAATAAAAATTCGCAGCAAGACTGTGATGAATTGGGGCAGTTGGGTGGGAATTGCAGTGGGGATTGGGGCAGTTAGGTGGGAATTGGGGTGGGGATTGGGGCAGTTGTTCAGTTCAGTCTGAAGGCTTCAGCATCTCCTGAGCAGGGAGCCGTGAGATTTAATTAGATGGGGTAGAATGAGGCAGGCAATTTACTGCCATCAAATTGAGACGATGAGCAATGCTATACGACACAGCAAAGCCATCAATCTTCTGCAGATATGAATCATCCTGTTCCCTTGTTATTACGACGGACACGGTGAAATATTCCGTAAACCCGTTTCCGCTGGTGTCTAGGGGGACGTCTCGTCATTGCCACTTGTTAGATCTCTTTTGTTTCGTAACTGAAATCATCTGTATCGAATGCGCTGCGAAGGCAACTTCATCTCAGCGCACGGGATAAAGGTTTGCGTGACGTGGTCAAGCTGAAAGCTTTTACCGTTGCCGTAATAAACCATACGTCGACGACCTGTCACGGGTTAGCGTGAGAAGCCGAAGACAGTTACTGACTGAGTGCTAAGAGAAGTTTCTGCCTTCATTTAACACATAGTTGGAAAAATTAAAGGAGATGAAAAGGGCATGTGTGCTTTTGTTCAATATTTGCATCATGCTTGGAGCTTCCTATTGGATTAGGAACATCCGACTTCCTGGGTGGAAATAGGAAGTACACAGAGGCAGCAGAGGAGCCGTTTCAACCTTCACGTTTAGAGGACGTTAGAAAGAGACAGAGAGAGAGAGGGAGAGAGAGAGAGACAGAGAGAGTGATGCTGTAAGCTACAGTTTTGAGGAGTCACTGCGGTGTGCACACACACTTGCAAACGCTCTGACACACACACACACACACACACACACAGCTGCCAGCCTGATCCAGAGTGCACTCTAATCGTCATCATGACTGTGATTAACGAGAGCGTCATGCAAAGCCACTTACTGGATGGAGGCGCATTCGGGATCGGCCAGGTCTGGCTGGGCAAAGCATCCGGACACCAAGGAGCCCATAAAGTCCCCTGGCAGGAGAAAAAGAGGAGGACAAGAAGACAAGGAGAGTCCTTGCTAATAAACTCCTGAGCTCGCGGTCCTGCACGCCATGTGATCTCTCAATAAACTCCTGAGCTCTTGGTCCTGCGCGCCATGTGATCTCTCGCTCCCTCTGTGCCGGCTCTGACCTACATGACTGCTAGGACACAGGTAGCCCTTTCTTGCTTATTCATTAGGAAGGCCATAGAGCGGCTCCAGAACGGCTGGACGAGTGCCGCGCTTCCTGCCTTACGCTCCATCTGCAGGCCGGATGGGGAGGAAGGTGGAGGGGGTGGGGGTGGTGTTGAGGGGGGGAGTGGTGGACTGGTACATGGCCCCTCCTCATGTTAAGGAGACACAGAGAAAGGGAGGGCTAAGAGACTGAATGGAGAAGATTGTGCTCATCAGGAGTGCTGTGATGTCAGCGCTGACTTTATTTACGCCCGACACGCTGTGGGGAAGAAGTCAGGAGCCTGCCTGGGTGCAGCGAGTGCAGACTGCTGGAGCTATAAATAACGCCGCAGCACCGCCTTTCGGCTCACTGGACTTGACAATGAGGACATGCATCACGTTCGAGCTGCGTTTATATTTCACGAGCTGCACGGGTGAGAACGCATGCTTTAGTACTAATACGGTCCATTCGCTTGTTAATGGCGTCTCTGACAGGATTAGTGTTTAAGCAACACTGCATGAACACTACGCTTCAAATGAGGTTTGAATTTCAAAGTAAAATCACCTAAGCAGTACGACTGTGTGCTAATCACTAAAATCACACTGAAATCACAGCCATTTATCGTAATCACTTATTCGGCTACTTTCAAAACATAATAGTTTCATTGCACTTCTTTTTTTTTTATCAAAAGGACACTGTACAACCAGTCCCTCTAGGATTTTGTGATTTCGCGGTCGTCTAAAGTAACGCAAAATCGAGCAAACTCTGCAAAATTCTGAGCGGCTTGCAACCTCTCAAAGTTGCCAAGACACGTCATGTGACGTCATCACGTCTTCGATTCACATGCGTGGAACATGAGTACAGCTAAAAGATCTCATTCACGAACAAACGTCACCGCAAAAGACCACGCAAAACGACAGTCGCAATTTCGCAATCGGTGCTCCGATCGATCGGTCGCTGATCGTTATCGGCAATTATTGGCCAATAATCGCTTTAAATATTGACGCAAAACTCACGAGACAATTTTTTAAGACAGAGCGGGACAATTCAGCAACTCGCCCCTCGAGCGGCTGTCAGTAACAGAGATGTTTCAAAGACAATCCTACAGCAAGAAGCATAAAGAAATATCAGACAAAATAATGAAATTCATACGCCTTGATCACCACCCTGTAACCCTCCGTCGGATCGGGGACACCTCACTGGGGGTAAGCAGCTATGATTTAAGCATCTCTTGTGCAGGGATTTCTTTGCCCACTTTTAAACACGGTTTAAACTGAGTAGCAAGTCTCGGCTAACCAGCTAACCCTGATTAGCGCTGTAGCAGGCTAGCTAGCCTCAGCAAATAGTGTACAGTTCTCCCAGCGGTTATTTTGTGCATGTGTTTCGCACTACCGAAAATCATTTGTTTCGAAAGGGGAAACTGTGTAAGGAAAAGGCCAACGTTGTGTGTCTGGCCGCAGCTGTTTTCACTTATCGTTGATTTGTCAAGCTCTTCCAGATAACCAGGCACAAGCTGCTATCCATCCATCCATCCATCCATCCATCCATCTTCTATACCGCTTATCCTTTTCTTCAGGGTCACGGGGAACCTGGAGCCTATCCCAGGGAGCATCGGGCACAAGGCGGGGTACACCCTGGACAGGGTGCCAGTCCATCGCAGGGCACAACCACATACACACTCACACACCCATTCACACACTACGGACACTTTGGACATGCCAATCAGCCTACCATGCATGTCTTTGGGCTGGGGGAGGAAACCGGAGTACCCGGAGGAAACCCCTGACCCTGGAGGTGTGAGGCGAACGTGCTAACCACTAAGCCACCGTGCACACAGGCTGCTGTGGTCAATTCATGATACTTTCTCATCTCTTAATTTTAATGCTTAATACACAATGTTGTTAAATATAGTTTAATAAATAATAAACAGAAGGCTTCAAATAGACCCTGTGATCGGAGCGCCCCATAAAAGATTACGCTGACATAAACAGTAAAATGAAGAAATTTATTGTCCTTGACTCTGGGTATTCTGCTAGCACCTGCGCCATCGACTGGGAAACGGCTTATACTGTACTTCCGGTTAGTAAAAAAAGCACTAGTGTTCCATTTGAGACGATACTAGCTTTCTAAAATTCCTACACTAGACAGTAGAGTACATAGTGCATAGTGTAAGTGTATAGTACGTCATTCGGGACACGACGTTCAGAACAGATGTAACGTAATGAAGTAAACGCACCCCGTCCCGCGCAGACCAACTACTTGATAATGAGATTCGTCGACAACGATTTTCATAATCGATTATTTACCCATTTTATCGATTAGCTGTCGCGGCTCTACTAGACAACAGCGTTAGATCTCCTGAGTACTCGACGACAAAAACGATCAAAATGCCCATCCCTAATTCGCACTCACCATGGCTAATAAAATGTCTTCACGGCAGAGACAGGCTTTGGATCAATGAGTCAGTTTGCATATGTATGCTGTTATTTAACCTCTTGAAGACAATGCAGACAAATCTTAACATCTCATGTATTGATTTACGCGTTTCAAATACATAGCAATTCATCACATCGTATAATGTTACAGTTATAATGTTACAGACTCCTTGTGCAAGGAGGGGGAGGAGTTTTCCGACGGTTTGCTTTGCTAAATTCAATAATGATAATGATAACGAGTCTTTATTGGTCACAGCTACATTACAGCATAGTGAAATTCTTTCTGAAATTTTTTTCTTCGCGTATCCCAGCATGTCGGAGAGGTGTAAATGAAATATGGAAAAATCCATCGAGGGAATGATGAATTAAATTATAATCATAGTATAAATTTTATAAGGAATAATGAATGAAGAAAAGCTGAAATGCCACGAGGAGTTTGTTTACGGTGACGGTGTGTCTAACTAAACAACAACGCTCTCTTCTTTGCATACTCTTTTGTTACATGTTCAAAAGTATGCATGTTTTCTTCACAAATAAGAGAACATACATTTATTGTAGAGTGTGAGTAGGCGAATTGCGACACGGCACGTGTTTCTCGTCTAGTGTTTGTTGTCATGTGTATCTATTATCACCTACAGCCTGTATGGTCCGTACCTCATGTTCATAGCTCGTGTTTATGACTTTAAACTCTATGTTGTTTGTTTTATTTGCGTTTTGTTTAATATTTATGCTTACATTTATTCATTTAGCAGACCCTTTTATCCAAAGTGACTTACAAATGAGGAAATACAAGCAAAGTGATATATCAAGCGGAGAACAATACGAGTAGTGCTACCATGCAAGATCTTTTAATAGTAGAGGTGTAAGAGCCAGAGTAATTATTATTTAATTTTTTTTAAGGATAATGTTGGGTTGGCATTTTAGGGGTTGGTTAGGTGTTCACGGAAGACGTGGGTCTTTAGCTGTGTTTTGAAGATAGTGACAGATTCTGTTTTCCGGATTGAGGTTGGAAGTTCATTCCACCACTGAGGGACAGTTAGTGTGAAGGTTCTGGAAAGGGACCTTGAGACATGCTGAGTAGGCACTACTAAGCGTCGGTCGTTAATCGATCGCAGAATGCATGAGGCAACGTAATCCTTCAGGAGACTGTTGAGGATGGAGGGTGCTGTTCCAGATAAGGTCTTGTACGTGAGCATCAAGGCCTTGAATTTGATACGGACGGCTACAGGAAGCCAGTGGAGGGAGATGAAGCGGGGTGTGACATGGGTTCTTTTGGGCCGGTTGAAGACGAGGCGTTCTGCTGCATTCTGAATCATCTGAAGGGGTTTGATGGAGCTGGCTGGGAGGCCCGAGAGTAGTGCGTTGCAGTAGTCCAGTTTTGATATGACAAGAGCCTGGAGTAGTAGTTGTGCAGCCTGTTTGGTGAGGTAGGGTCTGATTTTCTTGATGTTGTACAGGAGGAACCTACAGGACTGTGCAGTTGTTGAGTTTTGTCGTTTTAAAACGGTCGAAGACGAGGCGCGCTGCTGCATCGCTTGCCCTTACATTTATATCCAATTTCTGACACTTTGGTCATTTTCCTCTAACAGCACACCCAGTCAGGTGTTATTCCTTTACTTAACTATGCAGCCCTAGTAAAAAGTCTATCCTTATTAAAAGGAATCTTTTATTCATGCATGATCATATAAAGCAATGTGGTTATAAGCTCCTGCTCCATCTGCAATTAATCAAGCTCAACAAATACACAAGGAAGCTGAGTAGAGGCTCGAGCCCATTTTCTTCCACTCAGCCAGGAAAGCATGCAGACGCCTCTGAGAGAAGCAGCTAGATCCTCTGCCAACATAATGACCTTTAATCGATAAAACTCGGAGGGATTTCCTTCAGCTCCCGAATTGTGCGCAGTCCAAACGGTCGGTCGGCTGTAAGGGGCCTTTGTGTTAAACCTTGAGGAAACGCACCGAGCCGAGCCCACAGGTTGCAGCAGCGCAGTACAGCGGCCGTGTTGTTTCTGTTTGAGATCAGACTGGAACATTGTACAAATACAGGCTTAGTCTCAGTGACGTCTCTACTTCACGAACGCGCACTCAAAACACGATCAAGCCAAACATGCGGCAGGTGTGTGAAGCTAAAAATGATTAGCATAACATGTTATATGTGTAAAAGGAATCCGGAAGTCAAGTTCATATGTTTTGCAGACATAAAGTTAGTTAAATTTGTTTATTTAAATCATTTCTGGCACTGTTTTAATTTTAGCAAGTGGTAATAAAGAGCCTTTCAGAGTAGCAAAGATTAATGGTGATATAATGGTGGGGCAGTGGTGGCTCTGGGTTACTGATCGGGGGTTCAAGCCCCATCACTGCCAGGCTGTTGGGCCCTTGAGCAAAGCCCTTAACCCTCTCTGCTCCAGGGGTGCTGTATCCTGGCTGACCCTGTGATCTGACTGCAAGCTCTTAACATGCTGGGCTATGTGAAGAAAAAAAGAATTTCACTGTGCTGTAACGTATATGTGATTAATAAACACTCATCCTCATCATCATCATCATCACAATATGAAAGAAGAGCAGCTGTAGAACATCAAATAAAAAGCTGGGGTTTTTGTACCATCCTTGTACGGTGCACACTAACTTGGTGTAAGTATAATCAAGCAACATTAATAACATTAATAATGAATTAAATGCAATTTCCCATATGACTAAAAAATAAAACTAATATATTAGTTTTATTAGTAGTATTTAAGTATTATTTTACTTTACATTCCTTAGAGCTGTCCTCTTTCTTTCTTTGTTTCTTTTTTTTAAGGGGGTTGTGACTTCACCAGTGAAGCCTGACTTATGAGTCCCCTTCATTCCTCTGACCTTACATCAGGTTTTCCCGAAAACTAAGGGTCACTTGATTATTATAAATAGAGTCTTTTATTATAAAGAGAATCTCACAATCTCCTTTGTTTCATTCAACCATCCATGCATTTTCTTTGCCGCTTATCCTACACAGGGTCGTGGGGGAGCCTGGAGCCTATCCCAGGGGACTCGGGGCACAAGGTGGGAGACACCCTGAAATGTTACTAGGAGTTACATTCAGACAAGCCATGTTTAAATGAAACATGTACGTTCTATTTGAGTCTTTAAATGTTGGTTAAATAATCTTACAGAATCTTAGGGAAAAAATCAAAATGAGAGCTGTGTGGTTTGTTTTTTTACTTACTAAGACATTAGTTTTGCACTGCACCAATTTAGTAAAAGCGTATTAATTAAGGAAGGCGCATCAGGAGAATTAGTTCTCTTATCTAATACTGAGGTTTCTCATCTCCGAAACCACACGGATGCTTTTTCTACTCGTCTTCTGAAATTCCAGAAATAAAGCCGCCTCTCTGTCACTCATGCCATCCTCATCACGTCACACCCGTCTGTGGTGTCACTCATCAAACGCTGACTGCTAAATATACTCAGACATGTGGCTACTGGAAGGCAAGGTGAACTAGGTGTGTGTTAGATGGAGTAGTTTGAACTGCAGTTTGTGTAGTAGATGTTCATGATTACTGTCATTGCAATCGTTTATTTCTCCACAGCAGCATGTATAGCAGTCAAGCAGAATTATTCCTTCCCCTGGCATTATTGTTTTGATAATGAACTATAATTCCCAGCAGCAGATGGCGCAATTTCATCAAAATGAATCAAAAGTTTGTAAGAGAACTGATGTTGTTGATCTTCCTGCTTAAAAAAATACAGTTTTACACTTCTCAACAATTCAATTCTCCGTACAGTAAGCTTGTCACGTCAAACCCTAATATATATATATATATATATATATATATATATATATATATATATAAATTTTTAAATCAAGTGTTATATTAACTGCTTTTATTTTAACAACATCCCAGCATTTATTCCTTAAAAGAAGCAAACATACTTTTAATCATTTAAGAAAATGTCCATTCCCTTCATTTTACTTTCAATTCATATAAAATGTCTAGATTTGGATGGATTAACCTTACAGCAATTTATAATTTAGAAAAACAAATATTATAGTTATATATTTTTGTAATATTATTACATTACAAACAGTTAATTATTGTTAAAACTGTTGGAATAATATAAACTATCATTATAATTCAAATTATTATAATGTACATTGTCCAGAAAATATCATTGCTATATAACTTATTATAAATTAAAACTCTAAAAGGTCATTCGAAAACATTATTTTTTAAAAAGTAAATAAATACGTTTAGTATGTTTTTTAAGATATTTGCTGCGGTGCAAGTTTAAGACCTGTCGGGAAAAAAAGCATCACTGTTTAACTACCATTCTAATACCATTTTTGAGAACATTTATGCATTCAAAAGGCAAAAAAAAATCTACTCCTAGTCACTTCATGTAAGTCGTACAAAAATGTGTTTTCGTAATCTTTTTTTGGTCAAATGAGCCTTGTTGTTTGACGGCAGGTTTTGCACAGATTCCAGCTTGCGTAATAAATGCAAAGCTAAGTAAAATATTAGCAATGATCCAATGTAAATATTAAAACAAACCTAAAACATAAACATTCAAAATTATGCCCTAGGCTCCTCGAGATTTTCTGTGCTTAAAGTGCACCTATTATGTTTTTTCAAATATTACCTTTCATGTAGTGTGTTTATGTAGCTGTTTGTGAATGTAAAAAGTCTGCAAAGTTTCAATAATCAAAGCGCACGACAAACGGAGTTATAGACTCCCAAAAGAAGGAAGCGATTCTGAAAAGCTGAAACGAGTCGTTAGTGATTCCAGACTTACTTCCTGTACGAACCTACATAAGTTTGTAACAAAAAGCCCCGCTTCTGATCTTCATCGACTGCTCGACACACTCTGACAGCGGTAGACCAATCACAACAGACTGGGACATGTGACCAATCAGAGCAGAGTATGCTCCATGAAAGGAGGAGTTTAGACTGAATCCTTTAGAACGGATCATTGAACGAGTCGTTTGTGACACTGGTCGGGGAAAGGTAATGCTGCAGTTTAAATGATGAGCACGTTAAAGTGTTTTTGACCTCGGATGCATGTAAATCTATTGTAGGGGACCTTTAAAACAAAATTAGGCACGTTTCAAAACCATAATAGATGCGCTTTAAGAAAGTGACACTTGTGTGGTTTCTGAGATATAAATACACCGTGTGGTTGTAATAAATAGTGAATCTTCTAAATGATTCGATTTGAAAGCATTATTAAAAGAAGCCGGCAGCCCCCGTGTTATCCCCATCTCTAAATCTCTTGTGTGAGCAAAAGTGTGTGCGTGTGTGTCATTTTCTTAAATTGCACCGTTTCCCAACGCTCGTTCTCTAAAATGCAGATGAACGCAGAAAGCAGCAACACTGCAAACAAAAGAGATTATCATCACACAGCCAATACAGGTGTGCATCGACTCTATAACAAACGATCCAGCTGTGCTTATAACGTAAAACGCGGGACATGTTGCGGCTAACCCTCGTGTCCTACCTCGTCCAGCTCTGCAGCCAATCGCTCGTCTCCTTCCCCATCATGCCGTTGGCCAAAGCTCCATCCGTGTGTCCGGCAATCGAGTCCACTTGCTCCGTGGATGTATTCAGGAAGGAAGAGGTCACTTCCAGGGCTGCTTTCCCGCTCTTCCCGGTCACACTGACGCTCAGCACCTCTTCCTGCCTTCTACTCGCCTCCATAAACAGGCCGCTTTCTTTCAGCCGCTGCTGGATCATGGGCGTGAGGGGCATCTCTACGACCCGGTGTGCGTGCGCTGGCACAGCCTGTTCGTCCGTCTCGTCAGCCGAGGACGTGAGAGCGTCCAGTGAGTCCAGGCTGCTGTAGAGCGTAACACACAGGCGCTCCGACTCCAGGATGCTCTCGAACTGACTGCTGAATACATCTGTGGCCTCCTCACTCTCGCTGGCTCTTGCCTCTACACTCCTACAGAGAAGAACGCAGCATTAAATTCATTCCCTGTATTAGTGGCTTATATCCCGACACACTCGATGCTCAAATCTGATTGGTTAGAAAAGCGTTGATTAATTTTCCATAACGGAGTAGTTCCGGCTGCGAGGCGAATCCCAGGTCGGCATTAATGTGCTTGTTCTAACATGTTATGGCTTCTATAGAAACAACTAGTTCACAGAAACTTGTACAGCAGATATGCCACGTAATTCTAAAAGTCTTCTTAGCTAAAAAAAAAAAAAAAAAAAAAAAAAAAAACAGTTTTACCACCCTGGCGTGAAGTTTTATTTAACATAGAAAAATATCCAATCGTTTCTGCGGTTTAGCTTTCTGCGACAAGGCTTTTATTTAACATTTTTGGAAGGAGTCTCCGGTGTCAAATTTTCAGGACACAGGGATTTTCCACTATGCTGTTTCTCTCAGACATGACAAGCCCCATTTTGTCTTAAAAACTTCAATAGAGAGAAAAAAAAGTGAGGCTGGTGAGGGAGGTCTTTTGTTTGGCGGACGTTCCACATCATTAAACTAGAACTCGGCCGATTGATCCATCGAGAACAGATTGCTGGAACTATCGGTTATCGGCAAAAATCCACACCGATAGTTTTTCCCGGTCATGTCCGTTGCAGGAGCGGCTGAGAGAAGGGTCTGCTGTCGTTACCCAGTACGAGAGCAGCCTCTAGACAAATCTCCGTCGTGTTATTTGAAGGGATTTTTGATTCATTTTGGACGTCTCTGTTTTTATTTGTTATTTGGAGTGCTACTTTTTAGTTCAGTTTGGACGTATATCTTTTATTTGCTTTGATATTTATTAATAGTTCATATATATTAATATTTACATATTTATTTCATTTTTTTAAAAAGTACAGTACATTTTCATGGTACAGTCAGTACTGTTCATTTTTGGTAATAAAGTTCAGCAGTATTTTACATTGAGTGTTATATTTTCATTCAGTATCGATTTTTAAATTCTACCGCTTGATTAATCGGTTATCGGCAGGTACAGCCCTACTTTGTTATCGGTATCGGTAAAATCCACTATCGGGCGACCTCTACGTTAAACGTAACTATAAATGCATGGCATGGCTTTCATTAATAAATGAAACATTGTAGTCGTTACCAAACTGCCATGGTAAGAGGTGTAAGAGGTATAAAACACTTTGTGTGGGGTTACAGGAAAATAATCAACAGTAACTCAGGAGACACCACATGACCCCATCACTGATTCATTTCCTGTAACAGCACGGCCTGTCAGGTTTTATTCCATGTGCATCGATCTGTCTAGATCTGGAATGGCCAAATTATAGCTCACAGTAGTTTTCAACCTTCAAGGTCAAAAATTAGTTAGTCAAGGAGGTAAATTTCGCATTTACCACCTTCTATGGTACTATTCTGAATATATTAAAATGATTCCTACCACTAGATGGCGAACTAATGCAACAATAACAGCCAAGCGCAACGACTGGACTGTAAAGTTTATTTATTTATTTATTTATTTGTTGTTGTTTTCAGAGATTTAAAATAAATATTACATATATCTTTAAATGGTACGTAAAGTAATGTAGTGTTCGATCATGGCACTGTATTAGCTGTATTTTTTTCAACAAAATGACTATTGATATTTTGTTGCATAGCAACAGGCCACTTGTGTTGGAACTACTTTTGTGCCAAATGTTTTTTTGGGTTTTTTTTTTTTATGCCTGATATTAAACATAGATATTTGAATATTTGATTCATTCGTAAATGCTGGATAAAAGAACATGAGAAGGAGAAAAAACATCTCGTTGTCTGGAACCAAATGACCAAATGATCTGAGAACACACACCTTCTATTCACAATAAAAGTGAAGTTACTTGAAGCATCATGTCCTGGGGACAATCAAAGAGCATAGCAGTATTGGATCAGTATTTGGGCTTGTCCAATTACCTGTGCTCTGATATCGGGGTTGCACTGAAAAAATGATAATAATAATAATAAAAAGGAGCAGTGCATGCCAGCTGTGGTGCTCACTCATTTCTGAGTTGAAAGAAGAAGTGTAAATGAAAAGAACTACTGTAGGAGAACCAGCACTAGGCAACACATCTGTCAAAATATTTGGTGGATAAAAAGAAGAAGTGCTGCTGTCCATTAGCCAACAGCTTTCAGTCTATGTGGTCCATGAAAAGAAGCACAGTCAGATATTATTACTGCAATATCAGCAAGAAAATGTGAATGTGATCCTGCTAGCTAATGACTAATCCAGCATGTGTGTGTGTGTGTTACAGTTTAAATCTAATACCTGGCTGAGCTGTTTTCGGTCGCTTCAGAAACACACATCACTGGCACGGCAGCCTTGAGTGTGTTGTCCTGAGAAGGTTTCTCCATGTCCTGAGTCGTCTGTTCCTTCTCTTCAGCCTTTCCATTGAGAAAGACCTCTGCATCAGCCTGGTCCTCCACAAAGCGCAGCTTCTTCTGGGTTTTCTCTCGCGCTTTGCCCCCGTCAAGGAAGGCACTAAAGATGCCGGGGATCTCTGCCAGGATTTTGCTGGACTCGTCCAGAGAGGCATCCAGAAGCTTTGGTGACAAGTCTGCACTCTCGCCTCCCTCCTGCTTTTCCGTAACGGGCACCGGTGCAGGTTTATGTTGGCTTGCGGGTGCATTCCTGGTGTCTGGGTCGAGAGCGGGGCTCGCACACTGCAGCTCCTGCGCTGAGCTCGGGTCCTGTATCAGCGCCTCGCACCATGAGTCGAACGTCACGTCCTTCAGCTGTTCTGTCTGCCCGGAGTCTGAGGTGCCATTCTGTAGCTCTGAGGCGTGATCAGCTGTGCCCGGAGGAGAAGGGGGCGTCCCGTTGCAGGGAATCATGTCTGAAGTGGCGTCTCCTGATTGGCTGTGCTGTTCGGCCGCCGCAGCATCCCGGGCTCTGGCCGTGAGGCCACTCAGCAACTCGGCGAGCTCCCTGTCGATCTCCTGAAAGAGTGACGTCTCGTCGAGTTCATCCTCCTGGATGGAGGGGTCAGGGGTTGTGCTGATGTTGTCCTCCAGCAGAGGGTTCGAGTCACATGTAGAGGCTGAACAGCGAAAACAGAGCACATACAGACAGAGATTTCAGTCAAAGTGAACCATGACTTTTCCCATTACGAAACGTTCCTTCCGTCAAACGTACAAAAGTCACGTCACAATGTGTGCTATACATACAACCCCAGAGCTCTCATCCTATTGGTTCAAGGCTACTGGTTAGCTGCTTTTATTAGCCGTGTCCATGTTGTCCATCTGTGAATGCCTAAAACATGCATTATTTTTTTGTTTGTTTTTTTTCATAAACGTCCCTTAATTACTGCGTTTGTGCGCTGGATTTTTATTGGCCACTGACAGGATCGTTTCAAATTTGCATACATTAACCGAACTCTAGAATCAGGTCACAAAAATGCATTTACATACATTTTGAACAGGAGACGAGACGTACACGCTGCTTGATTTTCTGTACCAACCGTGCAGTCCCAAGTACCAGCTGCTTCAAAAATATACCGACTACAGCCAACCAGCACGAATTCAGCTCAATTGTGAACCGTGTGTAAAATCAGGAGTCATAACATGCACCTCCAGAGGTGTAAAACACTATATAAAAAAAACTATATTAATCTGGAGCTACATGATGCGAATCCTACTGATATTACTGTTGAATTCTCAAATCTGATTGGTCAAAAAGTTGATATTATTGCACGTGTTCTAATACATTTATCATTTTTATAGTAACAGCTTACACAGGGACTTGTATAGCAGATGCTCCACATAAATGCAGTTTGAAGTGCTTTGAGGTTAAATTTTCTGACATGGGAAAGTCTTTTATATATATATATATATATATATATATATATATATATATATATATATATATATATATATATTTGTCTCAATAAAGTCCCTTCAAGAGAGAGAAAAAAAAGGAGGCTGGTGAGGGAATGACACTTCATAGCTGATATAACGTACGTGATAGCAGGAGCTCACTTCTTTCGTGAATGTTCCACTACATTAAATGTAACAAATTGCCGTGATATAAGAGCAATTAAACGGTTTGGGATGTTATTGAAAAAATCAGTACCCATCATGTTATTATTCCCTATTCATAACAGGGTTCGTACAGATGCTTCAATCTATAATTTTTGTTTTGTTTTGAATTAACATACATGATGTCTTATTTAAATAATTCTAAGAGTGAACTTGAATATATTAAGATTAGAGATGCACCGATGTATCGGCTTATAATCGGTATCGGCCGATAGTTTGGAAACATCCGATGTCCGGGGCCGATCATATCCTGTCAATCAAAAGAAGGCGGGAAAACATATCGATTCCGTGCTGTGTGTAAAGATGATGTCTCTTGTGTGGAATGAAGACAAAACTGCAGTTTGTATGCTCTGTAAGCTCTGCACTGAATCTCTGCTCAATTTTACACCGGACGCTGCAGCAGTGAACGGTGTCGAGTCAGATTTTTTTTCCTCGTGCTGAATTAAAGGGCCAGTACACCGCTGAAAGAGTTAAATGAAGAGGAGTTGACAAAAAAGGTATATATATATTGCACAGAATAATATATTTGTAGAGTAGTATATTTCATATCCAGTTAAAGTTAATATGAGTTAATAAAATCAAAAAACGTTTATATTATACATTACCAGTTATATATTACCAGTTGTTCAACGTTACTATGAATTAATAAGTTAAGAAATCTTCAGAAATTAGTTAATGTTAATTAGAGTAATGTGTTTTCTGTTTATGAGACCAGTTACTGTGAAACGACGTGTTGAAATGGAGAGAATAAAGTTTTTATTTGCATTTCTTTCAGAATGTGGAATTAATTATTATTCATTTAAAAGAAGGCATAAAAGGCAGAACTACCGGTATCGGTTATCGGCCGATATCACTCTGAATAATCGCCCATCGTATCGGCTCAGAAATTTAGCATCGGTGCGTCTCTAATTAAGTGTAGATGGAAGAGGAAGAAAGCACTTCGGGACATGCTGTTATAGGAAAATAATCAACTTCAGGCTGGTAACTTCTTCAATCTGCCCTGTCGCCCCAAAGAGTTTTTATTTCTTACTTAAACGTTAGTATAAAACACAAGGGACATAAGAAGCAGACTTTCTGAACATTAAACTCCTTCATCCAGAAGAGGTGAAACTACAGAACTCAACTCAGACACATCACCACGTTCAATTTCACTCAGCTGTTGCTTTGGGTTTTGCTTCAGGTTTTGCTTCTCACCTGATGCACGTTGCGCTTTGAACAGCTGTTTTACCCTGTAACATTCAGATTTCATAAACATAATTCTGTTATCAGATCCTCCTCTTGCTGTCATGCCAGTAGGAGAGTGTATCAGAGTGTGCATTAGAGTGTACTGATTGAGCTTATCATGAATAACTCTAGTGTGGTTAGAGAACAGAGACAGACTGTGTACACGCTCTAAAAACACAGAGAGAGACAGAGAGAGACAGAGAGAGAGAGACAGACAGAGAGAGAGAGAGAGAGACAGAGAGAGAGAGAGAGAGAGAGAGACAGAGAGAGAGACAGAGAGAGAGAGAGAGAGAGGAAGGGATGGGAAAAGCGCCCAGTCTCAGCTACGGCCGTGGCTCATGCACATGTCTCTTTATCTCTTTCACAAAAAGAACAGCGGAAGCATTCAATAATGCTAAATCGCCGTGTGAATTAGTCACTTTTGATTATCCGGCCAAAAACAGAGCCGGTTTCTGAGGTGCAGAAGAAAAACATGTTCACCAGGAGGCAGCATCTGCCTGTCTTTACCTAACAGAAAACACAGGAGCAAGGTTGTAGATGCAAAATGTTCAAAGCATTAAGCACATCACATTTTTCCTCCAACGCCAAAAACGCACTAAAACACACCAAAACACTTTAGAAAGAAAGCAATATAATAAATTTAAAAAAAAAACTTTTGCCTTTAATGTGCACTGTATAGCTATTGAAGTGGAACACTTTTAAGTTGATTTAGTGTTTTATGTGAGGTTCCCCATTGGCGCAACATAAAACCTTTTGTCTCATCGTGAGTTCGATTCCCAATGATGTCACAGCCATCCAGAGAGAGAGAGAGAGAGAGAGAGAGAGAGAGAGAGAGAGAGAGAGAGAGTATGTGTGTGTTGGGGGTGGGGGTGGGGGGGGTTTAATAGCTTTATAAACCTACTATCTAATTATATTAGACCTAAATACAGCCTGTGTAATAGGAATGAAATTAATGTACAGTGCTGTAAAAAAGTATGTGCTGAAAAGGTATCCGATTCTTTCTGTTTTTGTGCAGATCTCATACATCAAATTGTTTCAGAAATGAAAACAAAATCTAAGATAAAACAAAGGCAACCTGATTATACACAAAATATAGTTTTTAAATGATAACATTATTCATTGAAGCAAAAAAGTTATCCAATACCAACTGGGCCTGTATGAAAATGCATTTCCCCCCGTAGTTATTAATCCCGTAAATCTATGAAACTGCATTCATAATGGGGTTCAGCTGGACTAGACTCAACCAGACCCGGTTACTTCAAACCCTGTTCAATCAAATCAACACTTAAATAGAACTTTTTCAACAGCATGAAGCTGGTTAAAAGGTCTTACCTAGTAACACACTATACCAACATTGAAAGCAATTCCAGAAATGATGAGGAAGAAAGTGATTGAAATGCATCAGTCTGGGAAGGGTCATAAAGCTATTTTAAAAGCTCTGGGACTCCAAAGAACCACAGTGAGAGCCATTATCTCCAAATGGAAAAACTCGGCAGAGTAATGAACCTTCCCAGAAGTGTCCAAACTTCCAAAATTCCTCCAAGTGCAAAACAACTACTCATCCAGGAAGTAAAAAAAGAGCCAAGGACAACATCAAAGGACCTACAGACCTCTCTTGCATCAGTAAAGGTCACTGTTCATGACTACGCTATCAGAAAGACACTGGGCAAAAATGGCATCCATGGAAGAGTGGTGAGGTGAAAACAACTTCTAACCCAGAAGAACATTAAGACTCGTCTGAATTTTGCTAAAACACACCTTGATGATCCTCAAACCTTTTGGAAGAATGTTCTGTGGATTGTTGAGTCAAAAGTGGAACTGTTTGGAAGACGGGTCCCGTTACATCTGGCGTAAACCGAACACAGAACTCCACAAAAAGAACATCATACCTACAGTCAAGCATGGTGGTGGAAGTGTGATGGTGTGGGGATGCTTTGCTGCTTCAGGGTCTGGGCAACTCACAATAATTGAGGGAAACATGATTTCTGCTCTCTACCAGAAAATCCTAAAGGAGAATATCCGGTTTGCAGTCCGTAAGTTGAAATCCAGGCGCAACTGGATTGTGCAGCAAGACGATGATCCAAAGTCCACCTCTGAATGGCTCGAAAAAAGCGAAATTAAAGTTTTGACGTGGCCTAGTCAAAGTCCTGAGTTGAACCCAATTGAGATGCTGTGGCAGGACCTTAAACAGGCAGTTCATGCTCAAAAACCCTCCAGTGTGGCTGAATTAAAGCAGTTCTGTTAAGAAGAGTGGGCCAAAATTCCACCACAACGCTGTGAAAGAATGACCTTCAGTTATCAGAAACGTTTGGTTACAGTTATTGCTGTTAAAGGTGGCACAACCAGATTTTGAGTTTGAGGGGGCAATTAGTTTGTCACATGGGTGATAGGTGTTGGATAAATTTTTTTTTGCTCTATTAAAAAAAAAAAATGTATTGTACTTTGTTTGAAGATCTAAAACTATTTAGAATGAGATACACACAAAAACAGAACTTGCTCACAGCACTGTATCTAACTGATTTAGAAATGTTATATTGGGGTTGGGGCAAAGTGACTTAGTGGTTAGATTGCCTCACACCTCCAGGGTTGGGGGATGAAATCCCACCACTTCCCTGTTCCCTGTGCTTCAGGAGTTTCCTTGAGGTACTCTTTTTTCCTCCCCCATTTCATGCATTGTAGGCTGACAGGCATTCTCAAATTGTCTGTCGTGTGTGAATGTGTGTGCGACTGTGCCCTGCGATCCAGGGTGTCCCCCAACTGTGCCCGAGCTCCCTGGGATAGGCTCCAGGCTCCCTCACGACCCTGTGTAGGATAAGAGGTATGGATGGATGGATGGATGGATGTAGGAGACGGAAGACATCAACAGAACTTTTCAAATATTAGTTCTGCTCGGAGAGTTTTTTTTAATTCCATTTCTGAGCCCTGGTTACAACATAAAAAGCTTGGTGTGCTACATACCACGCTATCAGTAAGTCCGTTTAAAAAAAAAACAAAACACTAATGACGTTCTGATCTGATATGTACTATGTAACAAACTCTGCCTTTTAAGGGAATGTGGGCCTTTGACTCCATCCTACAGTTCCAGAAATGGCATGTATGTAGGTCAGCAGAGTCACAGAGAAGCTCTGAAGCATGGCATTCTTGCACGCACGTCTTAAAGAGAGCCTGAACTGTCAGTCAGGAAAATTCAACTAGCATGACTAAGAGCGGAAAACACAGAATCAGTCATGCAGCAGGAGAAAGGGAGCTTTACCTGTCCTTTTTCATCTCCAACATGTTGTAAAATATGAATGAGGTCAGTATATGGAGCAAAGTACTGACACCGGAGATCTGCTCTTCGACTGTTGTGAGTCAGTGTGGGAAGGATGCGGCATGTGTTCTTGCTAAAGAAGAAACTGAGAGCAGCTTATTCAGACTCTCTTCAAAAAAAAAAAGAGAGGTTGGTAGTGAACATCTATTTATAGTGGCTATAGCATAAGTGAGAATTAACTCATGCTTCCGATACATCTCGAGAACATACATGTAAAAATAAACGGATGAATACTCAGATGTGTTGTTCTTTAGCGAATAATAAAAAAAAAAGGTTAACATTGGTAAGTTGCTGTCATATAAGACGAATAAAACACTTCCAGAACACACTGTTATCGGAAAATAAACAACATCACGGTGTTAACAGCTTCAGTAACTTTGTTTATTATTTCCTCGCAACAGAACGCCACTGAGTGTTTTGTACCTTACGTAGTGAAGAGAAAGGAAATGAGATCATTGGGGGGTTTTTTGCATGCAGGACACATGTTCCACTTCCAACTAACAACCTGAAACTTTGTCCACATGACCTTCTCGTGATGATTAGTCTAATATATTATATATAATATAATATATACGGCCGTGATGAAACTTCATACCAAATCGGCAGTGTGGGGAAATTCTGCATGTACGAGAGCTAAAACTGAAATTGACGGTCATATTTTTCCATCAGTCTAAATATATGTGGCTGATTTAGCACAGATGATGTGGGGTGGATGTGACTCAAGTAGTCGAGTGGGTTGTCCCCTAATCGCAGGGTTAGCGGTTCGATCCCCAGCCCACATGCCTCCACATGCTGAAGTGTCCTTAGGCAAGACACTGAACCCCACGTTGCTGGCAACTTTTGATGCAATTTTGATCTCAACATCTCAAAAAAGTCAGGACGGGCTACTATGTAGCTACTATGTAGCACCCCCTCTTCTTTTAACAACAGTCCATATACATCTGGGAACTGAGGAGACCGGCTGCTGGAGTTTTGGGAGAGGAATGTTGTGTCTGATTCGTGTCTGATACAGGATTCTAGTTGCTCAACAGTCCTGGGTCTTCTTTGTCGTATTTTTCGTTTCATGATGCGCCAAATGTTTTCAATTAGTGAAAGATCTGGACTGCAGGCAAGCCAGTTCAGCACCCGGACTCTTCTACTACGAAGCCGTGCTGTTGTAATAGATGCAGTATGTGGTTTAACATTGTCTTGCTGAAATATGCAAGGCCTTCACTGAAAAAGACATCATCTGGATGGAAGCATATGCTGCTCTAAACCTGTGTATACTTATCAGCATTGATGGTGCCTTTCCAGATGTTCAAGCTGCCCATTCCATAGGCACTAATGCACCCCCATACCATCAGAGACACAGGCTTTTGAACTGAGCGCTGATAAAAAGCCCGATGGTCCCTCTCCTCTTTAGTCCTCTTTAGTTTAGATTACGCAGCGTCCATGTTTCTAAAAAGAATTTCGAATTTCGATTCGTCTGACCACAGAACAGTTTTCCAAATTGTCTCAGTCCATTTTAAATGAGCTTTGGCCCAGAGAAGACGGCGGGGTTTCTGGATCATGTTCACATATGGCTTCTTCTTTTCAAGGTAGAGCTTTAACCAGCATTTGTGAATGGTACAACGAACTGTGTTCACAGACAATGAGTTCTGGAGGTGTTTCTGAGCCCTTGCAGTGATTTCCATTACAGAATCATTACTGTTTTTAATGCAGTGCTGCCTGAGGGCCCGAAGATCACGGGCATGCAGTATCGATTTTTGCCCTTGTCCCTTGCGCACAGAGGTTTCTCCAGATTCTCGTAATCTTTTGATGAAATTATGTACTGTAGATGATGAGATATTTAGTTTTACATTGACGAACACTATTCTGAAATTGTTCTACAAATTGTAAACGCAGTTTTTCACAGATTGGTGAACCTCTGCCCATCTTTACTTCTGAAAGTCTCTGCCTCTCTAAGATACTCATTTTATACCAATCATGTTACTGACCTGTTGCTGTTAACCTCCAGCTGTTTCTTTTTAGTACCACTTACTTTTTATGCATCCCAACATTTTTGGAATTGGGATTGTAGAATTCTGCACCCAAAAACCGTAAAAACGACATGTTCACATGATAAACAATGTTTCCGACGCTATTGTTCATGGATAATCCCGGTGTATGAGTTATATGCAGTTCTTTTCCTTGCATGTCCAATTAAATATAAGTTTGAGTTCACCTTTAATTCACCCACCTTTTAGTCACTAATATGTACCAACTAATTACTAATTAATTAGAGCTTCAGAGTTTTAGCAATAATCAAAATAGCTACGAAACCTCACAGACGCCCATGGTTGGTTAGTGATGCTGTGATTGACAGGGCAGAGAGAGTAATGTCGTCCCTTCCACCCAGACAGCGCGGCTGATTCTGCTCTCTTGGATTCGCGGCCACGGATTGCTGTGGCATCGTTGAGACTTGAGAAAAGGTGAACGTGCAATTTTAGTTTAAAATGCTGTATGTTCAGTCAGTCCCTGTGTGAAGTTGCGTTAAGAACAACCCTATTAACTTGTTCAAAGCTTTCACGTGAAAAGTAATAGCAAACTTGATACTGAAAACCTGCAGACAAACAAACAACATGATGATGGGGTTAGATTGCATTCAATTCCATAGGAATAAGTGATGAACACTAATCGCACCCCCATCCATAACCTTTGTAGCATTACATTTATGGCATTCGGCAGACGCCCTTATCCAGAGCGACTTATTTATCCCATTTATACAACTGAGCAATTGAGGGTTTAGGGCCTTGCTCAAGGGCCCAACAGTGGTAGCTTGGCAGTGCTGGGGTTTGACCTCCTGACCTTCTGATCAGTAACCCAGCGACGTTAACCACTGCGCCACCACTGCCACTGGCATTTAATAATGACCTTCAAAATGAATCACATGAACAGCTATGAATTAAAAGAAGTAACACCATACTGGAAAGAATGAAAAATGTATAGATATCCTACCAGTGCCTGGCGAACTTGCGTCGTGCGTCTTTCCGAAAAGAAACTCGTACTTGGCCTTGGCGACGCTCTGAGCGTGCGAGGAGGAGCCGTTGACCCAAACAAATGCTTCGGCCTGGAGAAAGAGATCACTGTTTAACATGCATGACACTATCACTGAACTCTTTCACTATGAGAACACAAATTAGCGTCATTCTGCATACGGTGTTTGTGAAGAGACCTTTATAACAAATTAACAGATGTAATCAATTAGCTGACAGTTCACGTAAATATTAAGTGCTTCTTAATATGAACCGACCTTCACTTCAGAGCCTCATGTGATCATTTCAAGTGAAATGTAATGCTCTGTTCTTCTTTAAACTTACATTGTGACAGACAGCTGGAGCTTCCTTTGAGAAAGCCAATGTAAATTTCAGGCTACAAGCCGTGCTTGGCGTTCCCACAGCAGTGAAAGGTTAAAGTGCGGACAGGAGGGAGAGCAGTTGCTATGGCTTCCTCTGGATGCATCAGGAACGCAGGCTTTTACTCCCAGCACCGTGCTCTTACACTCAGCCCATACACTTGTGTTTTAATCTAGGGCTTTTGTTGGTGCCGTGTAATTGACTCAGCGCTGCACACACAATCGGTTATTGCTGAAGCCAGAAATATCTAAAGAGAGTGCCTTATGTCAAACACTTCTCGCTTTAGCTATAAGGCATTTGACATCACAGCTGCAGCCATTAAGGACTCAAAGTTGCATCCTTGCAGTAAAATTATTACTTTATTTTAGACCACAGCACTGTTGAATTCTCAAATCTGATTGGTCAGAAGCTGGGTATTTTTCTGACAGTAATGCCAGCTGTAATTCAAATCACAAGTTTACGGTCCACTCCGTATTAGAGTATTAGAACAGCAAGGCCATATCTATCGTTTTCGCTATACACTGAAGACATCTGGGTTTGAGATCAAACAGTGGAAATGAGGTGACAGATCAGAATTTCAACTTTCAGTTCCTCATATTTACCTCGAGATGTGTTAAACAAATTAGTACATGACATTTTAGTACATGACCCACCCATTTTTTCACGTGGTCAAAAATATCGGAGCATGTGACATGTGAAGACTGTATTTGCTGTTAAAAAAGGATAAACCGACAGGAAGATCAGAGAGCTGTCTGTGGGAGAAAAACACGCCACTTTGAAGCTGGGAAAAGAGGGGGGGGGGGGATGTGAACATGTCCTGAACCACTGATGAACCACTGGTGTAATAACAACGAGACATGGAACAAGTCGGCCAATGAAAACAACAGCAGTTGATGGCAGAAACAATGTGAGAGCTGTGAAGAAAAAAAAACAAAAACAACAGTCAGTGACATCACCAACAACCTACACAAGGCAGGGGTGAAGGTATCACAATCCACCGTTTGAAGAAGACTTCCAGAGCAGAAATATAGAGGCCATACAACAAGATGCAAACCACTCATCAGCAGTAAGAATCAGAAAGCCAGACTGGAATTCGCAGAGAAATACAGAGATGAGCCACAAAAGTTCTGAAACCAAGATTAACCTCTACCAAAGTGATGGAAAGGTCAAAGTTTGGAGAAAGAAAGAATCTGCTCTTGATCCAAAACATAGAAGCTGATCAGTCAAGCATGGTGGAGGTGGTGTCATGGCTTGGGCTTGCATGGCTGCTTCTAGAACAGGCTCTCTAATCGTTACTGGTGATGTAACTCATGATGGGAGCAGCAGAATGAACTCAGAAGTCCACAGAAACATCCTGTCTGCCAATTTACAGAGAAATGCATCCAATCTAATTAGGAGGAACTTCATCATGCAGCAAGACAACGCCCCAGAACACACTGCCAGCTCAACAAAGGACTTTCTTCAGGGGGAAAAAGTGGAAGTTCAGTCATCAGACCCTAACCCAGTTGAGCAGCATTTCACCTACTGAAGAGGAGACTGAAGGGAGAACCAAAAAAATAAACAGTTTGGTGATGTCAGAAACTCAGTTCAAGCCACCCAACCACACCGTTGATTATTTTCCCATAACAGCATGGCCCTTCATGCTTTACTCTTTACTAATTATGTTAGTAAAAAAGAATCATCTGAAGGTAGTTTTCTTGTCCTTTTATTCCCAAAAGTAATTCACGACAGTACGTTTCTCAGGCCGTAAATGCTTTCTTTGTAAATCTGTACTTTCATTTTACTGCATGTAGGAAGGAAGCAGCTTCAGGATCATTGTTAAAGTTACTTTGCGAGTGAGTCTTTATGAGTTTTTCACGGTAACAGACCTCAGGGAGTGTAAAGTCCTTTCAGAGCTGTAGACCTTGCCCGTTTATCAGATAGTGTGCCGTTAAAACAGGCCCAAAGTCCAATAAACTGTCTGTCAGAGCCACCGCTGATCTACACAACCTATAGATCAGTCTTAATTCGGGTGAATTAATGACGTCATTAACCAGGCTAAGACCACAGCTTAGGCACACAGCAATGAGGTAATCACGGCTCCTTGTCTGGTTCCATGTCTAACATACGAGGTGGATTAGGAAAGCACCAATAATCCCACATGTTAATTATGTGCAAAAACGCTAGCGCTTTTAGTTGCTCAAACCAAATGAAGCACGTGAGATTAAGCAAGACTTAAGTGAAACTCTTTTTCCTGAAGTATTTGTACATGTTCATGCTGGTGAGATGCAAAACAAAGATATGATACGTGTTCAAAAAGTAATTACTGTCATACTGATGGAACTGGTGAGAACTTAAAAGATCAGGCAACTTCTCCTACCCTACAGGATTTTTTATTTTTTTTTAAAGCAGTTATTGTATATATGAACTAATTTATAATGTTTAAGCTTATTAATAAACATTCAGGACCCATCAGCAGGTCAAGAAATCTTTATCCACTCTCAGAACTACTATGGATGTGTATGGGTAATTGTCACGTAATCCATGTAATGAAGGTTAGGACAGATGCAAGTGCAGATAAGAGTTTATTTAAAGAGAGACGGGCAGACAAATCCAAAACAGGAGACAATAGCGAGGTCAAGAAACAGGCAATGGGTCAGGCGATTGACAAACAGGCATAAACTGGGCAAGGTTAGAATCAAGAACGAGAAACAAGCTCAAAGAACATGAAACTAAACGAGGAACAGGGTACAAACGTTTGGTCCGGTGATAACACTCAATACTACGCGAAGTGCAAAGAGACACGAGGGGTTTAAATGACAAGCGTAATCAGGGGTGAAGCACAAGACAGCTGAAAACAATGATTCACACTTATGGGAAACAACCAATGACAATACAGGGGCGGAGACAGGACATAAACCATAACAAAAGCATGTGTCCAAAGTAAACAAAGCGTGCGTTTGCTAAGAGCTCGCGCAACGAGCTCGTGCTCCGGGTTTCCGAGCACGCTGCGATACTGCAGCGCTAGTACAATGGGAAATCGTGACAGTAATCAGAAATTCGAATGAGACTGGGTGCCAGTAGAAATCACTGTTCAGGTACTCATCATGGTACGTAGGTACTCTACTCTGATGAAGTAATGTGCGTCACGCATACTGTTCCTAGCGTACGCGGAAAACGCTGTGAAGTATACTTTGGGCTCTAGTCCTAAAAATGACTGCTGTTTAGTAGATCGCTTTAATCATATTTTCGCATCCGTGTCTCCCATACAACTCCCATGATCCTCAGCTCACGACCTCATTACATGACCTCCAGTCAAACTCCTCGCTATCCCCACTAATGACACCAGTTTGCATACACACACACACACCTCCCTGGAAATAAGCCAGACTCTTCACTCTCCACTGTTATCTGCCTGGTTTGAATACTCTGCTTCCTGTTTGCTGATTTAGATTTGTCTAGTTTATGGCAAATCGACCTGACCATTTGTCTTCCTGCCTAGCCATCTGGTATGTCTGCATCGGTTTTAATTAAACCAAAAAAGCTTCATGACACATATGAGGCTGCCAAGAAGCACAGTATGTCCACCCTAAGTTGAACAGGAAACGAACGATATTAACGTCTGCTTAAATGATTACTCACGTCTGTTCTTCTGCCGAAAGCAAGTCATAAACCTTTCGTGGGTGCAAATCGGGATTGATAAACACGCTTTGTGTGTGTGTGTGTGTAATGCATCGCAAATTTTGAGCATGACTGAGCATGCACTCATGACTCACTCGCACCATTCATACATTCCATGCGGTACATAATATTAAATGTTTTGTTTAAAACAATTTTGTTCCTTCTCAGTAGAAGTGGGCGTTTGAGTGAATTTTAAAATTCCCTCACAGCTTTCAGACGTTGTTTCTCCTTCCGTAGACTCAGGTGTTCATTGGCCCCAGTGAATAATCAGGAATAACGGCTTTCGGTTTGATGTAATGGCGTGCGCCAAGTGCAAACGCTGCAGGATTGACGTTCTTCTCCCATCGGTTTTCCTTGGGGAATAAATCGAGATCGCGTTTGCGCCCTAACTTTTCTAGGTCGAGCCAAAAGCATTCCTGACAAGAAGCCGCTAAAAGTAACGACACTCTCACGCATCCTGCGTTAATCGTATAATCGCGTACACACGATGACTTTTTTCCACAAATCCATGCTTAATATTCAGCTCATCACACACAAATAATTCATTACTGCACTGAAACTAATAGGAAATCTAGGTACTCATGGAATCCCAACTTTAGAAAAGTTAAGGTTGTATTTATTCTAATATTCTCTCTAATACGTGCACATCGCATCCTCAAGTGTGCACACTGTGTTTTTTTCTGTGAGGAGCAAAAGCAAACTATTGGACACAGGAATGCTGACAGTCCTGACTTTCTTGCATAATATGTACCTCAGAGCTGACATGCTTGTAAACCTGAAGAAAAAAAATAATAAATGAAAGCATTCCTGTCGTGCTGCGATACCTTCCCGCTCGTAAGACGGTGTACACGGCAACTATACAGAGCTTTTCCGAACACTGTCATTTGAAGCCATTTCCACCTGGTCCTTTTCATGTCTCCGGGATCGAAATTGTACCTGATTACAGGTTAACGTCATCGTTTGCGCTTGTATTCAAACGCGTCTCCGTTTAGCCGGATCCGTTTGCTGTATCGCGTGTAATATGCAAATCGGCTCGTTCAAACGTGGCTTTGTTTCTCTAAGTAGTCTGCTGTTTATTCTGGACGTTAGTGATTAGTTTCTTGTGAACACCGACTGTGCTGTCTTGTGTGATTGTGCACTTTGCTGCAATGCATTTCGAAATGACTTTTGTTTCTTTTTTATTAAACGTGCTTTGAAGAGAAGGACGTATTTACACGTGTTTGTACCACTGCGCTGTTCAATTCTCAAATCTGATTGGTCAGAAGACAATCAGTATGTTTACACGGACAACACTCAGTGCGTTTACATGGACAACAATAATCCACTCTTAACCCGATTAAGATCATACTCTGATTAAGAAACTACCATGTAAACAACAGTTTACTCACCTTAATCTAATTAAGGTCATACTCGAAGTAAGCAATAATCGAATTAAGACCGGTGGAGTACATAATACATTATGGACGTGTATTACAGACATGTAAACACCTTAATCACATTATGAACGTCGTGTGAGAGTTTTCACCGCATTTTACAACAGGACACGATCACACACGACAGTTTTACGGCGAACAAGAGCGCTCGGCTGCACCCCAAACTTGCCTACTATAGGCCTGTAGTGGGGAAAAATACATGTATCTCGGCTACTATGTAGACGGTAAGTCGGTTTGAGACGCAGCCCACGGCTTCAAGCAGTCGTCTATTAGCACGTATAGCATGACAAATAATTAACTGCACTTAAAGCGTTCGTAAAAAAATTTAATAAAAACACCCAAAAGTGTATACGGTACCATAACGAAGACCAACTGTATGTTGATACGTGAAATTCTGGAGGGACGTCGGACGGCGTGGCGCGGTGACGTAATGACGCGGGCTGTTAATCTAATTATGTTCTAAAACATGTAAAACGGGAACATGACAGGAGTATTCCAAAAGCGACTCATGTAAACACCTTAATCACATTATTACCTTACTCAGATTAAGGTCAATAATTAGATTACTGCTGTCCATGTAAACGCAGTCAGTGACTATGTTTACATGCACATCAAATTCTTTTGAAGGTGTATATTCGGGTTGCAGCCATATTCCGAATACGATGTTTATATGTGTACAGGTGTCAGAATATTCCTGTATACATGGTTGTTGTAAGTATGCCGATCTACACGTGCGCGTTTCCTTTCCCGCCTATATTTCCCGGGAGATTCAAGATGCTGCCGTTGCTACCCACAATTCCTTGCGGACTGCGCATGCGCTTATATCATCTTTCGGCTGATTTTCTGAATAAGGTGTTTACACGCAACAAACAATTTTAATCTGAATCGGCCAATCGGATTGTGCCGTTTACATGACTCAGCACTGATTAGAATATTGCCAAATTCCGATTAATATCACGAAATTGATGCGCATGTAAACGTCCTCACTGATTAATCTACTATAAGCGCAGCTCTGTCAATATTTCTGACTGTTATTTAAACAATAGGTTTATACTTATGCGCTCATTATATGATCACATAATATCTTACTCTTTCTATAGTAACAACTTATACAGGACGTCTACTGTAGATAGTGATATGGAGAAGCCTGCTATGAGACATTTATTTAACGTTACGAAAAGGAGTTTCCAGTGTCAGCAACGTTTTGAGTAAACACAGAGGACTTTACGCTTTCTCTGTCACATGATGAGCTGTGTTGTGTTGTTTTGTGTTGTTTTAGTTTGCCTCGATACTTCTGAGACAAATTTACCCCTCTTACCCCTTAGTTCTCACAGTATTATGTCCCACAACCGTATATTCCCCATAGAAACAGCACGCCAACCCTGAGTTCCCGGGCCAAAATTGGCCCCAAAATCAACATTTTAATTTGAACATTTTTAGGCCTCGAAACAACTTATAACAATGTATTTGTGTTACGGAACGAGGCTGGAGGCGGATGCAGGTGCAGGTCACAGTCTTTATTACTTAAACCAGAAACAAATAAACAGGTAAACAAACACAGGGAGCGCGGTCTCTACTGACTATACTCTCTGGTCCCCTAGCTACGACCGCTAGCATGCTACACCTTAGCACATACCGGTATACTCCCTTCACTTGACGAACTAACCAACTTTAATACTGCGCGACGTGCGCAGTCACACGGGGGGTTTAACTAACAAACCTAATTAACTCAAAACATGGGCACCTGTGGCAAATCAGAGACATGCTCAAACTTAACTCAGTGTCCAAGCGGGAAGTGAACGAAAACAAGAGTCACGTGACCAGTCAGCGGCCGTACCGCAGTGCCCTCTGCTGGCCGTGGCGTAACAATTTGTGTAATATTACTGTGAAAATGAAGCAGTTCAGTGTTTTTACTAAACTTAGAGCACAATTCTTAACTAGAGACATTACGGAAAATGCTCGCTAAAATCCTTCTACTCATTTAGAAGTACCATACGAGCATCAGCGTGGTCAATGCCTTTGAATAAATGCATTTTAGCGCCAAAAGTCAACTTTCTGGTGATAATCAGACCAGCAGGTACTGTTTTCACGAATGCACCGAAATCGGTCGCATTCCCGACAACGAGAAACAGTTTTTGATTCCTTGTGGGGGTTGTTCTTCTTTTCAACGGAAGGATTTGTCACGATCAGTTTCGCTTTCGACATCGCCTGAACTTTCACTGCTGTCACTATCTAGAATCCTCGCTCTCGCCTGTGTAACTGTGTATGTTTTCTTTTTTTTCACTGTTTTAGATGTACCTGTGTTCACTGTAGGTGTAACTTTAGCTGGAACACGATTAGCTTTTCGCTTTGGCATTTTTAGTTCACTTCTACTATTACACCATAAGTTTATCAACATCAATCACCCTTGGATCATCTTCATCGTAATGACGGGGTAATGACGTAATCATGTCGTGACGTCATGACGTCATTAACGTAAGTAATAAGTAAGGAATCATAGCAGAGTAATGCCGGTATACCAGCCTTACGGGGATAATGTTTACACTGTAAAGCTGCTATATTGGCCTTACGGGTATTTGGCATAGACGACCAAGCCGGTATATCGTCCTTACGGGAATAGGTCAAAGACGGGCAAGCCGGTTTTTCAGCCTTACGGGGTTAGAGGGTTAAATCCATATATTAACTTCAAGAGACAGAAAAGGCGAGGCTGGCAAGGGAATGACTGCTTACAGCTGCTATAATGTAAGTGATAACGTAAGAACTAACTTCTCGCAAGCGTTCCTCAACTTTCAAAGGACAAAGTGTTCATTAATAAATTACAAATAGCAATCATTTGTGTTTTTTTTTTTATTTCTTACATAACATAGGTAAAATAATACATTTATTCCATAAATAATCCTGATACCTCAGGTGACCAGGTTTAAATAGGGTGAAAGTGCACGTTCAACAACTGCTTTGTTCAGACACGCTGCTCAAATCCTATTTTTTGGCGTATACATTTCCCCCTATTTTCTTCCCACTTACTTTCCTGCCAATTTCCCACTCACCAGCCGGCTTTCCCTTATCATATGACATCTACCAACCGGGGAGGGTGAAGGCTGACATGTGACCAGACATGTGAAACCAATCAACTGCATATTTTTCAACTGCTACTCATACAGTGTCACAGTGCAGCGTAACACACTTGAAGGAAAGCACTATCCGACTTCTTCTACATACATGAAACACATCCACGACTGACTAAACACTACGTACAGGATTTCTCAAAGGATTTTTTTCCATTGTTGCGGCCATAAATGCTTGATTTCGCTGCGGCTTTTTGAAAAATTTGCGATGCTACTTGCGGAGTCTTTCACAGTGATGTTTTTGGGTAAACGAGACCTTTTAGCTGTACTCATGTTCCACGCGCATGATTGAATGCGCGTTGTGATGCTATCACATGGTGCGTCTTGGCCCAAATATGCGGAAAATCTGGGGGAGATTTGGAAATTTGCAAGCTCCTCCGAAAATTCAAGGTTCATACACATCGTTACCAATAAATTTCCTGGACTTTTGAGGCAAATTTTCATGACCATACATTTCCTGAAATGTCCATGTAAAATCTCCATGTCAAAATTTACCACAGCATATCTTAATTCAAATTAAACCAAAATACAGTGCTGTGAAAAAGTATTTGCTTTTGATTTCTTCTGTTTTTTTGTGTATCTCATTCTAAATAGATTTAGATCTTCAAATAAAATACAACATAAAACTAAGGCTAAGTTCGGACTACACGACTGTCAACGGCGGCAGCTGGCTGCGCTGTTCACACTGCACGACTTGCTCTCTTGTAATCGGGAACAATTAAAGATTTTTCATTTATTACTGCCCTTCAGACGCTAAATAAGATAGTTACATGTTTCCCAGAAGACAAAATACTAACAATTTACACCGATCATCCAATTCAAAAGTTTACACCCCCTGGCTCTTACTGTATCGTGTTGTCTTCTTGAGCATCAGTGAACGTTTGCACATTCTGTAATAGTCGTGTACGAGTCCCTCGGTTGTCCTCAGTGTGAAAAGACGGATCTCAACATCATATAGACGCTGTTGGAAAGGACTCAAATATGCAGAAAATGCTGGAAAAGCAGAGAATGTGCAGGACCTGGAGGATTTTTCTGAAGAACACTGGGCAGTTTATCTGCTCAGGACAAACAAGGGACTCATGAAGAACTATCACAAAACAAACACAGTCGTGGATCATCCAGGTAACGACACACAGTGTTAAGAATCAAGGGGATGTAAACTTTTGAACAGGGTAATTTTTTATAAATTCAGCTATTGTCTCGTCTTGTGGACTATAGGTAAATATCAGTTATGTGAAATAGTTTATTCAGGACAGTAACTAAATAAAACAACATGGGATTTTTATGATCCTCTTATTTTGTCAACAGTATTAAGCAGTATTTAGCAGATTCTGCAAGGGGTATACAAAATCTTGGGCACAACTGTGTGTCTTCTTTGTGATAATATTTTTACCGTGACAGTTTTTGATTTTACCGGACATTTTGAATTTTGAATATTGCTGTTCATTTCTGCGATCGCAAAATCATGAAATCCTAGAGGCTCTGGAATAATGTCACTTTGATTGACAGGGGAGGGACAATACGCCAAACCTCGAGGACACGGTGAACTCACGATCTCTCGATGATCCGAGAGCTTTTCTGTTGCACCACTCAGGAGTCGGCACATACAATTTGAGCGTGTTTTCTACAGTCAAAACTGTGAAAGAGCACCTCTGAAATCTGAAAGAAATGTCAAATAGATCAAAATCAGACCTTCGCTGCCCTGCATGAGCCTGCAACACGTGACCAAAATCCAAACACACTAATTGGAATTGATGCGAATGCTGAAATATCCAAGTTGGGAAATCAATCGGATTTCTTCCTGTGTCTGAACACCAGATTTTTCCTGTATCTATGAAGGATAGTGAGTGACACAGTTCAAAGTGTGCCTCACACTCCTTCCTCAAGGTAACTCCACCCACAGATTACCAAGCAATGTTCAACTTTGCCATCTTCGCCAAGCAGCTGCATAATCGCACACGGTGATCAGGAAATAGCCGATGAAATGTATTTAGGCAGGAAAACACCTACAAAATTCAACAACTGTAGTGGACCTAGCATATCTAGTTGCTAGCATAAAAGACTGCTCTGCACAGGCCAGGTCTCAGTGTGCTCGTTAGCAGCTCAAAGTCTTTGAAATGTGTCTGAGTTGAAAGAATGAGCTGAACATGGGCCAGTACTATAAACTTGTAAAAAAAAAAAAAAAAACAGACCTGTTGGCAATCAATAGATCTTTTTATAGTGTCAGCCTACCATGCATGTCTTTGGACTGTGGGAGGAAACTGGAGCACCTGGAGGAAACCCCCGCAGCACGGGGAGAACATGCAAATTCCACACACACAGGGCAGTGGCGGGAATCGAACCCCCGACCCTGGAGGTGCGAGGCGAACGTGCTAACCACTAAATCACCGTGCGCCCAAAATGAAAGGCATGTCACTCTTCGAACTACATGCTAATTAGTACTCATTATTTAGCACTCACTGCGTGTTAAAATGAATACCTGCGTAACAACCCGGGACTCTATGTGGTTTATAAAGTTTAAGATCTTATCCACAGATGCGTGTAGGTAGTAAAAAGTATACGAAAATGAATCCATCTAATGCTCCAAACACACAGTGTAAGAACTTGTGTACAGTCAGGTTCTGTCTGAGTCCTCGTTCTGTGATTTTCCGTAGCTCAAACAGTGTCTGAGCCCAGGTCTGGGTTCACAGCCAAATCCTGCCAATTTCACTGGATCCCAAAAAAGCTTACAAAGCACCTCGCTGCTCTAACCACTAAATCCCTTCCCTGAATTGAGCAAGACTATGTTCTACGTCACAACTGGCTGGTCTTACATAAAAATAACACGGGCAGAAGTGGTGTATTCGAGGCTGTTTATTCTATTCGTGCACTTCGTCATACAAAGCTATTTAGCTCTGAAAACTACAAGCTGTCGGGCCCTGAAATAGGTTTCTTTCTTGCTGGCATCTCAGGCTACGTCCACATTTATCCAGATAAATCTTACAGCGCACCTTTTTCTCCATGTTTTGGCCTTTCCGTCCACTCTGAGACGACGTTTTGTCCACTGAAAATGGAGCTTGTTTTCGAAAGCACTCTCCTAAGTGCACAAATTTGAAAACGGCGTTTTCGCGTTGTAGTGTGGACTGAGAAAACGGAGATATTCGAAAACAATGAGGTATTTTTAGTCAAGCGATGCAGTCATGTGACCCATTCAACTCAAAACAAACGAGACGGTGGACGATGTTGTACCGCGGTTGTTGTGTTGATCCAGTTTGATCCAGTTGCATTTTTAATTAAACGCCTAAGGGAAATGCTGAGGGCCAAAGCTTCTTACATTTGTTTACGTACGAGCAGTATGGGGATGTAAGCGTTTTCAGACGTTTCAGCATGGATGGGCAATTTTTGAAAAACGTTTCAAAACGTCAGGGTAGACGAAGAGCGTTTTAAAACAATACAACAACAGTTTTCAACAAAAGTTCTATCAGCGAACTGATGTCTATTCAACAACTTGATCAAAGCCTGACATTCACTGGGGGAGTTAATCACGCTTAGCTAGCAAGCTTTTCCACATCTGTATAAGACTGTTTCGACTTTGATCTTATGTGATCTTTGCAAGATGAAAAAGTGAATAAACACATTTGCGTGTTGTTTTGGGGAAATGTGTACGGTTTCTTTAACAAAATTGGTCAAAGGCGGTTTTGGTCAACATTCAATTTGTTTGACTTTTGGCTGTTTGCCAGATTACAGCTCCTCTTACTGCAAAACAAAAACTCCATGGGGAGGAGTCAGACCTGACCCAGCTCTGTCCATGTAGGAGGAGCTGGGTCAGGTCTGACTCCTCACCATGGAAGTTGAGCCACAATTCCATGCGGTGGAGTGTGTTTCAGGCTGGATAGGTGTGTTTACTGTGTACTTTTTGTTTTTCTACAGCGTTGTGTGGGTCAGGGTTAGAAGTTAGGGTAAGGATTTTGCTTCTGCACCCGATGGGTTTTCCCAGACTGCCTCGCATGAACTCTTATTTATAATATTAATACAACGTCGAACCGCTGTTCGACAAAGACTGCATTTACATTGCGGGTCTTGAGATTTGATATACGGCGGGTATTAAAAGTCTACACACCCCTGTACGACTGCAGGTTTCTGTGATGTAAAAAAAAACGGAACCAAGATAAAACATCTCAGATCTATTTGCACTTTTGCAACAAAATGTGAAAAACAAACAACGTGTTAGGGGGAAAAATTTAAGGAAAAAAAAAACTTAAAATGACCTGCTTGCATAAGTGTGCACACCCCTTTGTTAAAGCACCTTTTGCTTGTAATACAGCACTCAGTCTTTTGGGTAAGAGTCTACCATTTTGGCACGTCTCAATTTGCCAATGTTATTCCACTTTTCCTTGCAAAAATGCTCCAGAGCTATCAAATTGCAGGCGATCTCCTGTGCGCAGATTTTCAATAGGAAATCTGGACTCTTTTAGATCTAGATTTAGATCTGGTCTCTGACTAGGCCAAAACATCTTCATTTTCCAAACAATCTTCTTCTGAAGAACTGAAATTCCTTTGCTGACCTTTTATTTGTGCTTTGGGTCGTTATCATACCGGAAGGCGAACATTTTCTTTATATTTTGTGCCAAAATAGATTGGTATTTGGAGCTGCCCATGATTCCCTCTATCTTAACTAGAACCCCAGTCCCAGCTAAAGAAAATCAGTTCCATA
This sequence comes from Ictalurus punctatus, assembly GCF_001660625.3. NCBI lineage: Eukaryota > Metazoa > Chordata > Actinopteri > Siluriformes > Ictaluridae > Ictalurus > Ictalurus punctatus. Next base: position 18,538,879 of record NC_030431.2, read on the forward strand.
GCACGATACTGCCACCACCATGCTTCACCATCAAAATAGTGTTCTATGGGTGATAACCTGTCCTGTTTTTGCACAAAAAATATATTTTAGAACTATACATTGGTCTCGTCAGACCACAACACATATCTGCCACACGGTTGGTAATGATTTAGGCAGGCTTGGATGTTTGTTTCCTTGTTTATTATTATAAAAGGCTTATGACTAGCCACTCAATCCCATAGCCCAGGCATGTAAAGAATATGGGTGATTGCCAGATATTGCTCCAACTCCTTAAATGTTATAGTAGCTCTCTTGGGAGCCTCCCTGAGAAGATTTCGTCTTGTCCTTTCACCAATTTTGGAGGGACGTCCTTTAAAGCCTTCACGGGTTTGCATGGTACATCTAATGTTTTGGAAATACCCCTCTCCTAGTTGATATCTTTCAACAATGAGATCCCGTATATGCTTTCTAAGCTCTTTGCCGGCCATGGCTTCAGCAGAAACCAAAAAAAACATGTCAAGAAAATCCTACAGAAACAGTTTATCTTTATTTGGGGTTAATCAGAATCACTACATTGATGAAAAGCGCATTCTAATTACTTTTCAATATAAGTTTGAATGTGATTGGTTCGTTCTGAGCACAGTCACGGACTCAGAAGGATATACACACATATACAACCAGGTTAGTGTAATCTTTTCCTTTTTCTTTTCCTAAATTTGTTTTTCACTTGAATGTTGTTGGTTGCAATATCACGTTAAAGGCGGAAAAAAGTGAAGTGGAAAGACGTATCTCGGGTTCATTTTTTTTACATACAAAAACCTGCAACTGTAACAGGGGTGTGTGACTTTATATATGCACTTTAATAATTACGACGATTATTACGTTACAGTATCAACTTTTTGTACTGTATATGACCTCGATATCGCCCATTGTGTTTAAATGCGTTGTTTACATAAGAACGAATGTCACCAACATTTTAGCCATTCGCGCTGCTTCTGGCCTCTTGTCTGATCTAGGGCTGTCCAATTAAAATTCGAATCTCCAATATTCGTTGAATTTAAGAAAAAAAATGCACGTTCAAAGTAAGTCAGTGAATACGCTCTTCCCATAAAAACGCACTAAAACAAGGACAATGAATAACTAAAGCATAAAGAATTCACAATATTGTATTACAATAGTGTCCTCATTTAAAGCGCATCTATTATGGTTTTGAAACGTGCCTAATTTTGTTTTAAAGGTCTCATACAATGGATTTACATGCATCCGAGGTCAAAAACACTTCAATGTGCTCATAATTTAAACTGCAGCATTGCCTTTTCTCCTTCCAGTGTCACAAACGACTCGTTCAATGATCCGTTCTAAAGGATTCACTCTAAACTCCTCCTTTCAGAGAGCATACTCTGCTCTGATTGGTCAGATGTCCCAGTCTATTGTGATTGGTCTACCGCTGTCAGCGTGTGTCGAAAAGGAAACGCCCACTACCATAACGAGTTTCAGCTCTGTCTGGCAGCGAGCGGCCGATGAAGATCAGAGGCGGGTTTTTAGTTACAAACCTATGTAGTTTAGTACAGGAAGTAAGTCTGGAAATACTGACGACTCGTTTCAGCTGTTCAGAATCGGTTCCTTCGTTTGGGAGTCGATAACTCCGATTGTCGTGCGCTTTGATTTTTGAAACTTTGCAGACTCCATGTAGGGTAATATTTGAAAAACCATAATAGGTGCACTTTAAAATTGATTTAGAGTAAAACTGACTAAAATGAATAAATATGAGGATGAAATTTTGACCGAATTTAAAGAATATTTTCGTCAGACGACAAAAACTAACGTTTGACATTCCAATTCCGGTGTCTGAATATTGTTAAGAATGAAAACTTCGTTACTCTTTGAAAGGGTGCACCTGCATTATTATGCTATTATCATTACATCAGTGGCATAAAATTACCTTACAATGACAATAATATCATTTATCGCAATTACTTCTGGGACAATATATCATCCAACAAAAGTAGCTATCATGACAGGCCTCATCATTCCTCCACCAAAATGTGCAACTTTTTACTAGTAGTATCACTGTGGTTGTAGAAAGAACAAGTTGTTTTCCTTGTGATTGTTGTGCTGTTTTGTATTGTATTGTAAGACCTTTAATCTAATGTTGACACTGGAACCCAGGACCGACTGTACCCTTGCTCTGCCATGGCCTCAGCTGACAACAGCTCGGTTTCTGTAGTCACCCGGCAGTTTTATTGAATGGTTGTATCCCGGCACAGAATGATAAGACTATTTATTTATCCTGGACTCCGCTCCACCTTCCACCTTGATGGATCTTGCCATAACAACATATCTTTGCATAACAATGACGATAACTGTGTCATTTAAAACCTCATCTGGATGTGTCCCAGGACGCATGTGAAAAAATCCGATCTGTGTTAGAAGTCAGCAAACTCAGACGGTCGGAATTTCATTCAGAAATAAACACCAAATAAACCTATGGGTGTAAAACGGGGCCGTTTAGGAGCAACCGCATGCCGAGACCAAATCACCGTGTTGATGTGTTGAAGCTCAGATGTGTTTCGGGACTTTTGGGAAATTGTAAGCTAGAGCCGCATGTCAGTCTGTTATCTTGGCTGTTTTAACACAGTAATTATACACAGTAAAACACTGGTTCTACACTACGTTACAACATCTTGGAAGAATTTAAATCCATTAGTAGCAGAAGCCTATTATTTTAAACTCTTCAGTGTTGCACAGTTTATACTCATCAGACCTGCGTGCTGGAAAAGCTTACGCCTTATATACAGTATATTCCATTGAATGAACCAGTTCTCGCCTATAGAATATTTATCATTTCCTGGACTTAATGAATGCATCACACTGCTATGGTAAGCAGCCAGTGGAGACAGGATGTGAGCCCTGCAGCACAAGAGAACTTGAGCGGTGATACTAAAACAAGCTAATGAGGTGAAATATAGGGCTCTCGCGTAGGGTATGCCAAAGAGGAAGCAGACACAAAGAGCACAGCCTGGGAATTAGAGATGATCTGTTTAACTCTGGGGAGCAGGAGGACATATTAGAAATGCTGCACATTACATGGAAAACAATGGTATAGTCCATCTGAAATAATCCAATAAGCAAACGGCGTCTACTGACTCAGAGTCGACGCCTGGTGTTCTCCTGACGAGTTTTCAGAAAGCTGGTGAAACCGAGAAGAAAAAAAATGTTACAGAACATTCTGCTAGGATCCATTACAAACTGAGACAGAGGCAACATTTATTCCAGCTGTTTATTGCTTTTGGCAACACAAAAACATGCGTCCATTAACCAGCCAAAAAGACTCTTTTTATTCAGTAAAAGACTTTTATATCTTGGCATATAAACTAATCTTGCAGAGGACTTGATATATACAGTAGCATGGGGCGGGGGAGGGGAGGGTAGGAGTGTGATGGACGGTGACTCTTACAGAAAATCATATTGCGACAATGTGAAACTTCCACCTCTGTCGCACTTCCTCATTCCAGGAAGGATTCAAGAAAAAATAACACTCACTATCAGGCACTGACGCGACAAGATATAGTTTGTGAAGCATTACTGCGGTACAGATATCCTCGCTGAAAAGCTTCCCAAACAAAAGGAAATAAACATGACATGGTTCATTGGGTGATATGAAGCATCCTGAAGCAGGGCCAGCTGATGCTGATGAATGTTTCTGTAGCAGCTGACATGACTGAAGAAATGGCACCCATTATGCATGCTAAACATCTCCATGAACACTTAGATACTGCAAAGTATATACAGTGGGGCAAATAAGTATTGGACGTGTCAACATTATATTTCCAGTGAGACGATTCACATGAAATTTTCACCAGACATCAGTATTAACTCAAGAAATCTGGAAATATAAAGAACTCACAACAATAAAGTGCATAAATAAAGTAATGTGTAATAAAGTAAATGACACGGGAAAAAAGTATCGAACACTCTAAGTTCTCCAAGGCCAGCTAAGGCAAGGAACTAGCTGAAATCCGTACGTAATTATACCTCCTATCTATGCAAATTAATATCAGCTGTGTTAGTAAATTGACTTTTTTCATTTCACTTTATTACACCTAACTTTATTTATGCACTTTAATGCTGTGAATTCTTTATATTTCCAGATTTCTTGAGTTAATACTGAGGTCTGGTGAAAATTTCATGTGAATAGCCTCATTAGACATATATGTACTGAAAAAATGCTGATGCGTCCAATACTTATTTCCCCCACCGTATGTATCCTACAGTACAGTGGCAATAGTGTTTTGTCCATGGTAGCAGGTGCGATACTCTGCGATGTTCGGAGGAGCTTGTACTGTTTCAAAATGACCGCAGATTTGGGCCAAGACGTGTTATGTGACGTCATCACAACGTGCGTTCACAGTTACAGCCCCCTTTGATTCACATGTGTCGGACATGAGTGCAGCTAGAAGGTCTCATTTACCAACAAACATCACAGCAAAATCAAGCATTTTTGGCCGCAGCAATCACAAACAAACTGCACGAAATCCTGTTCGGACTGGTTTATCCGTAAGGTGACAGGGGACTGGACATCATCCAGAACGAATATTCAAGTCAAAATCTTCAGTAAGCGCTACGTACAGCTCCGGGCTGCGGTGGATCTTCACAACGCCTCGGAAGAGACACCGGTCCATCGTATAGAGCAGCAATAATGCACGTGGACAACACTACGCTTTAAAATAACCTCACATGAGAACGTGAGGAAGTAAAAGTTGTGCCAAGAAGTGATGCCCATCCATTCATTTTCTGTAACGCTTATCCTACACAGGGTAGCGGGAGAGCCTGCAGCCTATTTCCGGCGACTCGGGGCACGAGGCGGGGGACACCCTGGACAGCGTGCGCAATCACTCACACACACATTCATTCACACACTACGGATAATTTGGAAATGCCAATCAGCCTACAACGCATGTGTTTGGGCTGGGGGACCCAGAGGAAACCCCCAGAGCACGAGGAGAACATGCAAACTTCATGCACGCAGTGCGGAGGTGGGAATTGAACTGCCTCTGATTTCGTCTGATCGACTTTTTTTTTCCTTCTCCCAACATTCAGATTTTATCCTTAAGGCTTTGCTCCAGCTGGCCGTCAGTGGATCATTTAAAGAGGCAGTGATTTTTACGTGCAAATATCTCCTATGTCAAATCCAGAGCTGGTCACTAAAGCATGAAGAAGAGATATATTAGAGCTGAATTACAATGAGCTCCCCTCCTCCAGAGGTCCTACACTACTGGGATTAGTGACTGATGGAGCTGTATAGCCTTTGTACAGCAACAAATAAAAGTCTTTGTATATATGTACACAGAAGATTCGAGACATTTTAATTCAGTTGCAATCTCCTCATAGTTCTTGAAGGTCTATTCGTAAAAGCTCGTTCTGTTTCATCCAATCAAAGGACAGACCTGCAGGACTATGTTTACTGTAATTGAAAAAGGGGTGTGTGGGGGAGGGGGGGACCTGAGCTGGAAACATTTGCAGAGAGAGTACACACCGAGGGATTCAACCCGCTTATTGAAACAGTGCCAGGGTTCTGAACTGTAAACTATCAATCATTCAGCATCTGATAGCAACTACATCCACTACATCTGTAATGTGTCGTGAGTAGTAACAAAAAGAAAAGTACTGATCATCATGCAGTTTCAATTTATGCACTAAACAAGACCAGATTCTGGTGTTCAGCACTCGCGCGCACACACGCACACACACACACACACTCTCTCTCTCTTTTTCTTACAGTCAAACACAACACTCATGTGGCAATACTTGTTTTTAACAGCATGTGTCGTAACACTAACATCACAGCCTGTTACAAGGTGACCGGATGACAATGCTGGTGGTCATGGTAATACCCACACACACACACACACACACACACACACACACACACACACTCGCACGCATGCATATACACACACCCACACAAACACACAAAAACACACAAACAAACACACACACACACACAATGGTTTACACCTTTAGGAAGTTACTCAATTAATAACTACAATGAACTAAAAGTACCTAAAGGAGCTCTGAGTCATAAACCTCTACGAGAACGAGCGTATTGTTTCTCAGAGCCAGTCCTCACTCCTCACTCAGGACAATACATACCACAATACTCTCGAATCTGATTCCCATCTGACTGAAGGTGTTGATACATTTTCTATAACTGCAGCTCTGAAAGTAGTGTCGGCTGTAAAGGTCACGCACTTTCTAATACACTACTGTTTCTATAGCAACAACGCGTTCACAAGGACTTCAATCATGTACGCGCCACATAACCGAAGGCAGATGAGAAATGGGGTTTTTTCAAGTGGTATTATTTAACAAAGAATAATGTCTAATCGCTGATATGCCAAACGTTCAAGCGAGAGGAAAAAGTATGGCATGACATTCATGAATTTAAAAAAAAATAAAAAATCACAGTGTAAATCACTGTGGTATAAGAGGAATAAAACACTTCAAAAGTGCTGTTATGACAGTCCCTCCAGGATTTCACGATCGCAGAAATGAACGCAAAATCAAGCAAGACCTGCAATATTTGTAGGAGCTTGCAACTTTTCAAGGTTACCGCAGATGTTCCGCAGATTTTGGGCCAAGACGCGTCATGTGACATCATCACAATGTGCATTCAGCCAAAGCCCTCTTCGATTCATGTGCGTCGAACATGAGTACAGCTAAAA